>NC_133658.1:565654566-565777066 GCF_037893015.1 Macrotis lagotis | reverse complement strand
TAATTTACATAATAATTTTGTTGTATATTTGAATGGAATAGTATAAATTGTGCATAGTAGATTTGCAGTTTCATATACAATCATCTTTTTAATCATTCTATGTAATGGAAATGCTTGTTTTTATTCTATAAATTAAAAGATCTTTAGTGGATAATTTAGTTAAAGATTAATTATGCATATAACATAGGTATTATATAGTATTTATTATTATAATTAGTTCTAAAATTCTATGTAATAATTTTCACATATATCTTCTAGTCATATAGGTTATTCTCCTGGAAATATTTCCATTAATTGCATATGTGGTTACGGTTTTCCAAACTTAGCTTTTTGCATGGTTGGAAGAATCTTCAGAATAAGCATCAGTTTACATCATACTCTTTTCCCTCTTCCTAGAGCAGCCTCAGAGCTCTACAGAGAAAAAAAAGGCATTTCACTGATTGTACAGTAATAATGCTAACAGAAAGTGCTGCTAATCAATAGCTCATACATAACTCATCCTAGAAAGAATGGATTGTTGGTTAGGCTGCTGAACTTATTTTTTTTTAATTCTTTTGAGAATGCCATCACAAACAGGACCAGTGATTTGGGCTCAGCCTCTCCTTGGAAGGGTGACATCTTTAAGAACTGTGCACATGCTGCCACCACCCTGCCGTTTCAAGTCTTGGGTCTGAGCCCAGGGCTGGTGTGGAGTTTGAACCCATGGCATTCTGGCCCAGGGCCAAGTGCTATCAATGGAACCCCACTGACACCTTTAGTTATTCTTCCTAGATTAGGATAGTAATTTACTTGTCTCTTTGATTTCAAGTGTCTGGTTTTGTTTCCAGATGCCTCCCAGCTCATCCGTATTCCAGTGGTTTCAAAAGGCTTTAACCTCACTGGTTCTTTCTTTTGTCAGCTCCATTTGGTGAACACAGGAAAAATACAGTGAGATTGGGGAGAGGAAAGGAGGGGATGTTGTGTAATTTGGGGGACATGTAGAGATGGGCTGGCAAGACATAAGGATTAAATAAAAGAAGTCTTAATTTTCAGCAGTTATATTATCCCTATAGAAGGTTTGGGTAAAGTATAGGAAGTTATATGTGAGACAACACAGTGAAACCATGTCATTATATAGATTAATCTGTTAAAAACTCTGCAACCAGTCAAAATCCCCAGCCCCCTAAAATGGTTTTATAGTACTGAGAGGGAAAGGGAAAAAGAATACTAGTTTTATTCCATTGCCAATAAAATAGCAGCCCCTAGAATTTTAACATGTATTGAAAAGGAGTACTGGCTCATTTAGCACTATTTATTGATTTTCCCATACTTTTTCCATAGGATGCTCTAGACATATAATTGCCAGAAATACCCATTGTTAGTGCAACCATGAGAACAAGAATCAAACCAGGGAAAAGATACACAAAGGATACTGCAAGCCGACATCAAATGGGGGAAATAGTCATATGGTAACACGTGCAGCTTTAACTTCAGGCAAACACACACACAACACCCTGTGTGCCATTGCTCTGAGAAAATACACACAGCACCCTATGCAGCCATCACACATCAGGAAAATACACACATGACACCCCTATGCAGCCATCACACCAGGCAAAAACACAGACATAAAATGCTAAGTCAATAGGAATACACAGCTCATAAAAGCCTACTGGAATAGATCACATCACAGCCAGGTACATCTGTTCTCAGCACTAACCATTATCGTTAGCTTAAAATGCTTAAAATCACTGAGCATCCTCAGGTCTAGGGACAGATTATTCCAAGAAGAATCTGCTAAATAGATTTAGCAATGCAGAGAAAGGGGACCTCTACTACATTAAAGTGATGCATTTTGCATCTCAAAGGCTGTCGACTGTATTTAGAGGAACAGTCTGATTGAAGAACAATGCTGTAGGATAGGGTAGCAATTTTTCTAGCACTGTCTAAATCTGCAGACAATTTCTACCCAACTTGAGTAAAGCATATAGCTTTGAATGGCCATCTATCAGTTAGAGGGGATGATGACTAATGTAAGAGGAATCAAAACTAGCTTTTATCCTTTGTCATAAAGTAAGACACATCCTGTTTTAAACCGGAAATCTCAGGTGGTGTGTCAAATGTAAGGGTCTCGGCGAGGTCAGACTTCAAGCCATTCACTTTATATAAATAAGTGGAAACTGTAGTTCTTGCTTCACAGATTGACTCAGGGAGACCAGTGAGGATAAAGAAACCACCAACCTCTTCTTGTACCAGCATTTTCTCTTTATCTCCCTGTCTCAGTCTATGATGTTATCCTGTCTGACACCGGGGTTACCACACTGTGAGAGAAACTCAAGATGGCCTTATGATGAGTGGTCCAAAAAAAAAATGCTATAGAAAGGCTCATGCTCTCACTTAATATGCTTCAATTACAGCGGCATTTTACATTGCTGTGGAGTGAGAGGAGTCCCGAACTTTGCTTGTTAGAAATGATTTACACTAGAACTCTAGGGGAAAAAAAAGGATATGTATAGCTGATACTTGGAAGGGGGAAAGAGAAGGTAGAAGTGTCAGACCGAATGAATCTGATCTGAGCAGGTTTCTAAAAACAAAAATGTATGTGTTGTTGGTAATTTCCCTCTTATTTGGATGGAGTGAAGTAGCAGAAAACTGAATCATTCTTTTTGCTTTGGATGAAAGGAAAGTTACAGGAGAGACCAGGTGTTTCTTATGTGCCCACAAAACAGAGCTAAACGGACAAGTCATGATGTCAAAAGGGAGCTAAGACTTCAGCTTGTGAGTTGTGTGTGTGTGTGTGTGTGTGTGTGTGTGTGTGTGTTTTCAAATTCAGCAGAAAGGATTTTGTTGGGGTGAGAAAAGCCTTTCCCATAAAACAATGCAGTAGTGACATGAGGTAATTACATGGTTCCTGGGATACACCGCATGCTATAGCAAAGAAATTGCATGATACCTACATGGAAACTGTATAGTAACTCTCATTATCACCACCATATTATCTCCTGATACCTATATAATTAGTTCTTGTCATCACGGCACACTGAACATAGCCTGCTTCAGCTACTCTAGTAGAAAAATAAACTTTTTTTGGGGGGGGGGAGCTAATGAAGAAAGTTGCCAAGAACAGATATTTTGTAATCTGTGCTAAATCTCTGCTGGAAAACATGAACAGTAACGAAGCCGAGAAGACAGTAAAAGAAATTCGGGGCAAGGTGCCAGACGCCCAGACGGAAGGAGAATGTGGACCAAAAGATTGCGACAATCGGGTAATTATGGTTTATGAATTTCAGCTTTAATCTGTAGTTCAGTGAGTCCTGATTAAATATCTGTTAAACACAATTAAAGTTTGTTTTTGTATTTCACCGTCTTGATCAGAATAATTAGAGACTGCGTGTTTCATGTCAAAAGTAGCAAGAGGAATTTTAGTGAATGAACATCGTTTTTAAAAGCCATTTGTAGCACCAGCTGTTGGCATTATTTTATATTTTAGTGTTATCAGCATAAAGATGGTCCTCTGGATGCTGAACAGTTTCCAGCAGGACAAGGATGTTAACGCTGCTACTGTGAGCCTATGGTGATGATGCTTAAACGATTAAGTGCTGATATTGGTTTGAAGAAGAGGTAAAGGGTGACTCTAGGTCAGGAAATAAGATTATATTTTTAGGGAAGGGCAAAAAGGAAGTGACATCTGAATTAAGGTCATGTGTTCAAATACTTGACTCAGACAGTTACTGGAAATGCAAAATCAGGCCTTACCTGAATGTTCATTATAGTTGATTTGGACAGTTATGTACAAAGGATGATGGGAAGGAGGAAGAAGAGACAGGATGCCATATGTTGAAACTCTCGGGACCTCATCAGAAAATTTCAGTCTTGTATCCCTAGAGTTGCTATAAGGTGGTAGAGTGACATACCCAATAAAACATTCTAAAGCTGAAGTTTATGTCATGAATTCTGTACAAAGGAGAAATTCAAATCTGTCAAGGAAACAAATAAGACCAAGTGAAGGGAATAGCATGAGGATCTGGTGAGGAAGCTGCCATTTTATGTACACAGAAAGACATCTAATAAAGAGAGAGTAGGTTGTGAGTTGCCATTCATTCCCTTTAAATGAATTAACTGAAGTTTGAATTTTGTGACTGACTTAATAATTAATAATAGTAATAATGATAATATGGATAATATAGCTGTCTTATGATGTAAATATTACTATTATTTCCATTTTGTAAATGAGAAAACTGAGGCTTAGATAGGTTAAATGACTTGTCCATGGTTATATAACTGGTAAATGTGAAAGACAGGACTCTAACCTGGTTTCTTCTGACTCAGTCCATTCATTTCCCCATTCCTAGAATGATTTTACCTTTCCTCTCTGCCTTTTGACTTCTCTAGCTTCCTTGAAGTCATACCTAAAAATATCATCTTCTACAGGAAGTCTTTTCCTAATCTCTTATAATACTAGTGATTTCCCTTTGTTAATTATTTCCTATTTATCCTGCATATAACTTTTTTGTATGTATTTGTTTGCTTGTTGTCTTCTTTATTGGATTGTGAACTCTTTGAGGGCAAGAACTGTCTTTTTCCTTTCTTTATATTCCTAGCATTAATATAGTACCTGGCACAAAGTAGGTGCTTTATAAATATTTATAGACTGATCAAGACCTGTTGCCTCTTTTTCATTTTTCTTTTAGTTTTTGCAAGGCAATGGGGTTAAGTGGCTTGCCCGAGGCCACACGGCTAGGCAAGTATTAAGTGTCTGAGGCCGGATTTGAACTCAGGTACTCCTGACTCCAAGGCCAGTGCTCTATCCACTGTGCCAACTAGCCACCCCTTGTTGCCTCTTTATAACAGAGATTGCTGTTTCCCAGTTCATGTCAAAGAGAAGTAAAAAGAAAGTAAAGATATCATGATCTTCCAATATTCACTAAGGAATTGTTTTGAAATTTTTATCTGGCATAGCAAGACCATGTCTATATGAACTCATTACTCTAAAATCTATTAATCAAACTTGATTAATTTAATATAATCCTTGTTAGCCCCTGTGAAATCTCTTGGGGTTGTATTGGTAGTACATAAATTATGAAAGTATGTTAAGAAACAGAAGACAGACAAGTTACTCATGGTCATATCACCATCAACCACCTTCTTGAAACTAGTTGCTTTGGAAGAGAGAAAGAGATATGGATTATGTCAATTAAGATCTCTAATTTAACTAAATATCAGGGAAAGAATCTATTTTGCACACAAGAACTGAATCTTCGAATTCTTCAAATGGAGAGAAAGTATTGGAATTCCAAGCTTCCTCTAGATCTTGAGATGCTTAATTTGAGGACATAGCATGAATTAACAATAAAAGGGTACTCTATCATCAAGCCTATGAATCATATTGGAGTGAATCAGGCCCCTTTTTGTCTACCCCCATTATCCTCACTATAACAAAAAGTATCCACTGGAAGATCTTGACCTAATTACTCCATAGGCATCTTAAATTCAAAATATTGAAAACCAAAATTTCCTCCTAATCACAGCCATCTTCCTAGCTTCCCTTATTCAGTCAAATGGATCATCATTTTGTTCAATTACCTTGATTTGAAACCTAAGATGAATTTTCAGTTCTCTCTCTCTCTCTCTCTCTCTCTCTCTCTCTCTCTCTCTCTCTCTCTCTCTCTCTCCTCCCCGCCCTCTCCTCCAGTCCTCCATTTAAGAAGGGAGCTAAGCTCAGCTCAGCTCATTCTCACACTTTGACCCTGTCTAACTGTTCTACCATCCCCCCATCCTTTCAAGTTCCTTTTGTGTATTCTGTTCCTCTCTAAAACTGGAGGTTCCTTGATAGCAAGGACTGTCTTTATTGTATTTTAATCCATCAGTCAGTAAACATTAAACAACTTCCATGTGCCAGGCAATATGCTAAACTCTAGGAGCACCAAAAAGTTCAAAAGATTGGAATCAAATAGAGGAGATAATATTTAAATAAGTATATACAAAGCAGGCTATGTAAAGGAAAAATAGAAATGAACAGAGTAAAACTAAATTTAAGAAGGGTTGGGAAAGGCTCCAGTAAAAGACAGAGAAGCCAGGGATATCAATAAGAAGAGAGAAGAAGAGAAAGCATTCCAGGTACACATGTTGAATATGGGACTTGAAAGAAAATGAGGAGACTAGGATTATTTCTAGGTTAGAAACCTGGAGAACTAGGAGGAGTAGGAGAACATTGTTGACCTGTACAATAATAGTGAAAGTAAATGGAGGAGAGGGTTAGGGTAAAAGACTATGAGTTTCATTTTGGACATTTTGAATTTCAGATGGCTGTGGGACATCCAGTTTGAGCTGTTTGGTAGGCATTTGGAGGTAAGAGATTGGAGATCAGCAGAGTTGGGAGCAGAAAGGTAGATTTGAGAATCATCAGCAGTTAAATCTATGGGAGCTGATGAGATTACCAAATCAAATAGTATAGAGGAAAAGAGAAAAGGACCCAGGACCAGATTCTGAGGGCTATCTATAATAAGAGGGCAAGATCTAGAATGATTCCAGTGAAGGAAACAGAGGAATGGACAGATAGAAGAGAACCAAGATAGAGTGGTGTCCTAAAAACCTAGAAAGAAGAAAGCATACAGGAGAGAATAATCAACAGTGTCAAAGACTACAGAGAAATCAAGGATAATGAAGATAGAGAAAAGACCCTTGATGGCAATAAGAGATCCTTAATAACTTTGGAGAGGGCAGTTTTAATAGAATGATAAATTTGGTAGATTGAAAGGGGATAAGAAGAGAGGGAGAGGAAAGTGAGGACCCTTTTTGTATATGACCTTTTCAAGAAGTTTAGCCACAAAGAGCAGAAGAGATATAGGATAGTAGTTAGCAGAGATGGAAGAATCAAGAGAGGGTTTGTTTTTTTCAGAGTGTATATGTGGGGTGAGGGGGCTGAGGGGAGGGATGTGAGTATGGTTGGGCAGTAGGAAATGAGCCAGTGTAGAGGAAGAGACTGAAAATTAGTGAAAGAGTAGGGATTCCAGAGGGATCAATCTGTTGGAGAAAACAGGATGGATCTGAAAAGTAGAGGGGTCAACCTTGGTATGGAGTAAAAGTTCTTGATCTTGTGAGACAGAGGTAAAGGAGAAAAGAATGACAGAAGCATTTGAGTGATAAGAGAGGAGGGAGCTCACAGTACTTGGCCTTGATTTTTTGGTAAAATGAGAGGCAAGGGTTTTAGCTGAGAAAGTAGGAGGAGAGGGAGTCATGGGAGGATTGAGGAGAGATGAAAAAGACTAGAAAAACCCTTGTGGAAAATGGGATAGTGAGTTGAAAAGGGAGGTATAGTAAGATTGCCTAGCAGCAATGAGGGTTGCCTTGATATACCCAGACCTTGACACAGTAGCTGGTACATAGTCGGTGTTTTATAAATGTTTATTGATTGATCAATTGATTGATTATTCACCCCCTCACAGCCAGTAAATCGACAAGACTTGCCAATTTCACTTTCACGAAATCTTTCACATTTATCCCTTTTTTTCCTCACACCATAACCACTCTAGAGTTCAACCTGCATCAGTTCCTGCCCAGAGTACTGCAGTATTGGCCTCTTATTGGCCAGCCTTCTTATTGGCCTCCCTACCTCTCAGCCTCTTCTGTCTCTAATTCATCCTTCACACAATAGCTGAGTTGATATTCCAAAAACATGAATCTAATCATGTCACTCTTCTGCTCAAGAAGATCCATTAACTTCTTGCCTTTAGGATAAAAATACAAACATTTCTAGTTAGATTTTAAAGTCCTTTCTATTCTGGCAGCAGCTTACTTTCCCAGGCTGATTGCACATTATGCCCCCTCATGCATTCTGTGTATAAGCTGAACTTGTCTGCTTGCTCTTCACTATGCATAGCATTGTGTCCCCAGTTCCTATCATAGTGCTGATGCATAGTAGGCTCCTCATAAAGACTTGGTGATGAGCAGAGGGAGTTTCCTCATGGGACATTCCCTATACTAATGAAATATTGATCCTGACAAATATTAGGAAGATATAAATGTGTTTATCTGTGAGTGATCATTATTATACATATGTATATGTATATATATATATATATATATATATATAGGTGAACATAAAATATTTTTTAAGTTTTTTTAAGATTTTTTAAGATTCATGAGAATGCATAATATTAATTAGTCACTGATTAATTGGTCATTCCAAAAAAAATATTAGTTGATCACTCCTTGACTGGATACAGATGCTATTAAATCAGTCTTTGGTCTAAATACATGATTTCATTGCTCTAAAAATCCATTTTGTCCACCAAATGGGATAAGGAGGATATTTGCAAAACATTGGGGTTTGTGCTTGTCCCTTGCTAAGAATATGAGGTACATGAAGACCAAATGAATATGAAGTCAAATACAATGTTATAGAACCAACATATTAATATTAGGCTATTGAATTTTTAATGAACAAGAGAAAATGCATGCTAAGCACTCTCAGAAGATGTATGATTCAGAATGGTATTTTGCATTGGGTTGAGGTTTCCAAAATATAGAACTACTTGGGAAGCAAAACAAAGAGAAGCCCTTGGAGATCAAATTTGTAAGTTGATATATTCGCATACACACAAATAACTAAAAGAACATTTACTACCACGAAATTTCCACCAGCTATAAGGGAACTGGTATCATTCAATGAAAAGTAACAAACTTATTAATAAACTCCATGAAAATAATTATACTCCATTCATTATTAAGAGAATACCCAGAAGATTTCATAAATTTTTGTCATCTCTGACAGTTTATCCCAGTGGTTCTCAAGGTGATCTAGTGTGGTAGTTTCAGCTTAAAAATTGGATCTTGGGGCAGCTAGGTGGCACAGTGGATAAAGCACTGGCCCTGGAGTCAGGAGTACCTGGGTTCAATCTGGTCTCAGACACTTAATAATTACCTAGCTGTGTGGCCTTGGGCAAGCCATTTAACCCCATTTGCCTTGCAAAAACCTAAAAAAATGTATCTTTATTATTTTCTCATAATATATGAAATAATTTAATCTGTTTTAATCATTGAATGTTTAAACTATAGCTTTCATTGTCCTCTCTACATTAAAAAAAAAGATACTTTCACAAAGAAATCCAGCAACCTTGTGTCAAAACTGGCAAATAGAAATTTTGTTCCTAATTTAAAGATTATGTGGTTTCCTTTTTGGTGCTATTGAAAGAAAACGAAAATGATCAACTTCTAACACTGCTACTGAAATAATCAACAAAACAAGCAGTTTTGTGGCTTGATTGCTTTGCAGAAAGAGTATCAAAGAAAGTCATCGTGCCAGACATGTTAGGTATTGTTTGTAAGTAGAATTATGTGCAATAATTAACATAGTATTTGAACTTTGATGAGATTTAAGTTGTCACTTTAAAAATTAGTTCAGTTCTGATATTATCTGTTACCCAGTTGAAATCTTTAAATATGTGTAAATCACTGTAAGTGCTACTGGAAGGATATCCTTTGGAGCTATAAGAGTCTGTTGATAATTATAGGTCAGCAATTCTGGGTCTAGTTACCATTTTCATGAATGACCTAGAAGAATATATTAATAGTATATTAATGAAGTTCATAGATTATACTAATTGAAGAAGTACCGCAATTATGTTTAAAGATATGTACCAAGTAGAAAATAATTTTAAAGCTTAGTCAGTGGAAGAGAGAAACTTGAAAGAAGACATTGGCAACAAGAGTACACGGTATTACAATAAGGTAGTTGCTAAAATAAGATAAGAAAATTAGGTTTACAGTGAATGTCAAATGTACTAATGTAATTTTGTATTTCATAATCAGAGTCACTTTCACAAATAGCAAGGTGATGATTCCTGTGGCGATAACATTTATGAAATGTCCTTGTAGATTCTAACAACAGGGTGGTATTAACTTGGTGATAAATAGTCCCATCATACATACATATATACCCAAATAATTAGGGAAATTCAAGTGGTACATAAAGAACAATTAAAAACTGCTAAATTCCTAGAATTTAACTAAAGTGAAGGCCGAATTATAAGCCCCTTAGCAGTGGAAGACAGAAGAGGCTATATGTTCACCATCCTCTTCATCCTTGCTTTTCCTTCTTAGACTTGACAGTGCTCTTTTAAAAACTTCTACCTCCTTTCATGGTAAACTTCTCAATACCCAAAGAATCATCACTAGAAAATCTGGGAAGAGTACACAAAATCAAAGTTATTTTCTCTAAATTTCAAGAACTCATTAAGTACCAGTACTATCCTCACCAGCTCAAACTCCCTCATATTAATTTTTTAAATTTTTATTTTTAATTTATAGAATAAAACAAGCATTTCCATAATATAGTACAATTTTAAAAGATTGTAAATGGAATTATAAACCTACTATGCACTATTTGCTATTTCATTCAAAGGTATAAAAAATTACCATGCAAATTGCTTTTTTCTTCTCTTCCTTACTCCCAATATGACTATTAGATAATATATATATATTTCTGCATATAAACATATGTACATACAAACTCATGCATGCACATATATGTAAATTATTCTATGCATGCTTCTATTTATTATTTCTTTCTCCAGATGTAGATAGTATCTTTCTTCATATCATTTTTAGTTTTTTATTTATAAGTAATACAATAAAAATGTGATTGCGCATGAAACCATAAATCTGCCAGGTACACATGCTATTACTTTCAAATAAGCAATAAAATATTGTGTAGATTTATTTTTTCTCCCCTACCCCCGAGATGGCAACCATTTGATACAAATAAATATATATTCATGTATATATAGTTAATTTTAGTATTTATAAATAGTCAGTTGTTCTTGAAACAGGGTTGCTGTTACTATATACAATGTTCTCTTCTATCATTATTTTGTACAAGTCTTCCCATGTTTTTCTAAAATCATTGAATTTATCATTTCTTATAGCACCATTCTACTGTGCTATACAACAGTAGTCCATAGCAATGACATACTACAACTTGTTCAGCCATTCCCCAGTTGATAGGCATCCCTGCAATTTCTAGTTCTTTGCTCCACAAGAGAGCTGCTATAAACATTTTAGAATCTATAAGTTCCATGACTAAGGAATGGTATTGCTGGATCAAAGATGTTCAATCCCCAGTGCATTTCTATAGAAAGATAATCAGATAATGTATTACTTCTAGACTTTGTGACCCAGTGTCCCTTTGTATCTGTCACTAAATCAGATTGATATTTTTTGCTACCACTACCCAATGGAAGTAGTTTCTGTGTACCCATAATTACCTTTTCTTTTTTCTTATCTTCTAGTATGCTCCCCATCTTCAAGTGGATTTATTTCTTCCTCAACAATGGGATGTCAGTACTTTTTGATTTTTTTTTATTGCACATATATATTTCATTAACTGTTGAGATCTGTATAATTGTTAGATTATTTTTTTACAAGTCTTACCTCTTGAGATATATGTATGTGAGTAAAACACAGGAAATGTGAGTTATTATTATTATTGTTGTAATAGCAAACATTTATATAGAACTTTAAGGTTTGGAAATGTCTTTACTTCTTTTATCTCAGTAGATACTTACAACAGCCCTGTGCTCTTAATATACTCATTTTACAGATAAGGAAACTAAGGCTAAAAGATGTCAAATGACTTACCCTGATCACATCCTCCTGATTCCAAGTTATGAATTCTGTCCACTACATAGAGCTCTGCACTGAGAAATAGATGTAGAGCCAAAGCAGCCTAGAACTCCACTAATTTAAAGCTTTTTCCTTTCCTCAATTATCTTGCTAGGAATTTTTCTTCAAAATAAATTGGCCACTATGAATAGGAAGTTTAGATTCCTTAATATATTTTCCTTTAGCCAGTTGGCCCACAACCCCATTGTGCAGGTTAAAAAGTATATATGAGGAAATAAAAGTAACTATCTGGTGTTTGGTGAATGGGGACAAACATTAATCTCCAAAGAGTAAATTAAAATTTATCCCTTATTTCTTGTTGCCCCTAATTGACCCTCATCACAAACAAAATTATTACCTGGGAAAAGAGAAGAAATTGCTCAATCATTCTTGCTAGAAAACAATCTTCATTTAAATTTATAAATGAAATCAAGGTTAGTAATGAAAGGATTGCACAAAACTTAAATCAAAGATAATTTTAGAAAATGACATCAAAGACATAACAAAAATATGGTGGCCTTTCTAGAAGCTACAAGCCCCACAGACATAACACCCCTACTCGAGTTAAGAGAGAAGGGATGAAAAAGTGTAATCACATGAGAATATTCAAACTTAAAAGACTATCTACAAAGAGCAGATAAAAAGACATGTTTTGGATGAAACTTATACTGTTGAAACATTTAGTAAAGTGTGAACAATCTATATAGTACAAGTGATTATATATCTTCCTATAAAAATACCAACCAAAAGCAGAAGAAATCCAGGGCATAAGGATAAAAGGTCAATGTGGGATTAGATTCAGAAGGCAAAAGGATGGACAGAACATAAAGCATCTTTAAAATAACAGGGCTCTCTTTTTTGTGACTGTTTATATGTTTTTAGAACATCCAAAAAAGGGAAGTCCGTAGGAAGAAAACAAATAGCTGACTCCTCTAAAATCATGCTTGTTCTTATGAAAAACATTGGTGTTTATGTTGGATAAAGGATATGGTTTCCTTCAAGTGATAAGAGAAGAAGTAGAGAAGGGATTGAGAGGCAACACTGTTTTTTTTTATCTCCTGATGCATTTTTGAATGACTCTGATCCAACATTCAGTGTCAAGCTGCTTAAATCTATCCAACTGACTAGTCAAAACCTAAAGCTCACCTGTTTAGGACAATTAAAGTCAGCAGGGTCTATGGCTCCCTCATTCAGTCTTATTGTAAAAGGTGTAAACAGCCACTTGTAATTTAGTGAGTAAGTACGGGTCTTTCATAATGCACATACCATCCCCACTGAAAACGGATCAATTTCCTTGCTTGGCAATGGCATTCTTAAGGCCTCTATGGAGCATTATCCCACGCCTGAGGGTCATTAGTCTTCCATAGAAGCACTGACAGTTGTGATGAATGGCAGTACCTGGGAAGAAGACTGTTTGGATGTTTAAACAGATTACATATTCCCTTATAGAACAGTAAACATTAGCTCACATCTTGGACCATCTACCTGTGTGGACAGTCAGGATAGATTCAGGTCAACTCAAGTATGAACGGGAGAGTATTGTTCCTAATGGGTGAGTGGGGCTAGTCCGAGCACATTGTCACTGATATCATGTGTGACACAAAACAGTAGGTGATAGCCACATGCCTCTGCTGAGTTGCTTGGCTGTCAACAGGCACGATAGTCCGTCCATCACTATTATCTACAACAAGACTCATTACCTGCCAGCCAGTAAACATCCCATTTACACCATCTGCAATGAATTAAAAAGTGACGAAAAGAATCAGGATCAGTTTGACTTGCAGTGTGATTGTCAAATTCATTTTCATCTCTGGAAGCCCTTCAGTTCTTGGAAAGGGGAAGTTTTTTGGGGGGAGGTACATGATGAAGATGATTTCTTACACAGAAATAGGCTGGCAATGGCAGATTCTGGCAAATGTCAGACTTTTATCCAGGGATATGCCAAATTACAAATACAGTACCTATACTGATTCCCGTTCTCCCCCACACACACCCCCCACATACCCTCACTTTGGTGATGGTGTGTGAGACTTAGTGTTTGATGTCCCTGAATTGATGTCAACTACAGCAAGAAATAATTCATAAAAATGTATGTTTCAGCACAGACTCTGAGGCAGAGCTGTATGCAAGGAGGAAATGATGATTAGTTTCTAATTTACACGTGCAGTGATCTCTTTGGCATGTGTGAATCCTGCTTCCTAGGCTAATGTTCTCTGTACTGGTTCCCTTCCTGTAACAGTTGCTGGGGATATTGAAGGAGGTACAGTGATCTATTGACACTTGAACAGATCTAATTTATACACAAACAAACTCTGTGTCAGACTGGATTGCCTGTGTTCTGTAATCCCATGGAGCAGATGTAAGAAGCACAAAATCAAGCTGGCTCTCATGCCCAGACCTCATTCTAGACAGCAGTGGGATTTGACATCCATTCATACACATCAGGTTATATTAGCCGAACCTCCTATTTTTTCAGTCTTCCTTTCTCCTCATGGACTATTCCAGAAATAAGAAGACAGTTCTCGTTCTTTCCCTCAAGATGGAGGTACTCAGAGCTGCCCAAGGAGTTATAATGAACAAAGAGAGTGATTCTGTAATTTTTGTAATGAGGTTAGTGAATGAAGGCACACCCCTTAGAAAGTAGCCTGATCTATGCAATAGGATTTCACACTTCAAAATAGATCTTTTTACTTCCACAAATTGCCCTTCTGGAAATAACATAAAGAGAAGATTCTGCATTATCTTGTATCCTCCTGGAGAAATGGACAAGTGCTGTGGGAAAGCTTTGTTGCTTTTAATCATCTCTGGCACCCCTTGCCATCAATATTTTATTGAAGAAGTCTTTACTTGTCTTTAAAAAAGGCACTCTATGAGAGACAAAGGGAAAGCAGAGAAAGTGGTGACCTGTTCTGCTAAACGTTGTGTGTGGTTTTGTTGTTCTTTTGGTTTGGTTTGGTTTTAGTTTTAGTTTTTTTTTTTATTTGTTTATTAACCAAAAGACCTCACGACCTTGATCCTAAACATTTTTATACTAAGAGAAAGAGAAAAGAATACTGGGAAAGTCGCAAATACCTCTTAGATATTTCACTTACTCTAATACCACAGGTTGGAATCTGAGCTTATCTCTGTTAAATATGCATCTTTTATCTTTTCAGGGGAAAAGAACCAAGTTTCTATATGGAAGCTTTTACAAGGCTAGTAACTCCAACCATGCCAAAACAAGGTAGAGAAATATTATTTTGGGGGTAACAGGGAAGTTATTTTGTAGAACCTTACAAAAGGGTACAGAAGTGGGGGGGGATGGGATTACTTTTCATTCTCCCTTCCTCTTCCTACCTACCCTATCTATCCCCAAGAGGCTTTTTGTGCAATGCATTAATTCCACTGGGGAAAAAATTAATTGCTGATGGTGCCACAAAATTAGAGAAACTTGTTCTTCTTCAGAAATAGAATCTTATATTAGAGACAATTCAGTACAGAATAGCACATTTCAAACTTCATTTTCAAACTGTAGACAAGGCATAGGATGGATGTTCCATTCACCACTGCAGGTGAGTTCATCTGCTCACTTACAACATTCATTTCTGCTTAGCTGGATCTACCCAATCCATCAGGAAGATTGGGTTAGAAAAACTATAATCCATCTTCTCAACATCGAGAAAGAGGAAATCATCAATGCATTTGAGTAATATACTGTTTTGCCTAGGCACACCAAAGCAAAAGAAAAAAAATGATCTGCTCTCTACACTGATTCACTGTAGTCAAAGGAATTAGTTAATATGGGATACTATAGTTTTAAGTGATGAGGAATGCTGAGTTATGTATTATAATTTTGAGTTAAAATAGACTTTTCTCTGTAGGATACTTAATATTCTCTTATATAATACTTGTCACACATCTATATAGATAAACAATTACACTGATGAACAATATTAACTATCTTTATTTGCATCATTAATTTATATAAAAAAGAAAATAACAGAACTCCTGAAGTTATAAAAAGTTAATTTTTCTTGAATGCCCTCTGGATGAGATCTTGGTTATGTTACTTGCCAAGCTTAAATGACCCATTTAATAAGGGGGCATATCTCCCAGTTGCTCTGTTAGCATTACATTATACATCTGTATCATGGAAGAGACCTAAGTTTGAGAAAACTAAAGACATGTTGTAGTGACCTAGAAGTCAAAGTGTAATTTTACTGCCCTCATTGTCCTATACTATTTTCTGTTTATTGACCACAGTGGGTAGTAAAGCAGGTAGGTAGCAGAGTGGATAAAGTGCCAGACCTGGAGTCAGGAAGTCTTATCTGAGTTCAGTCCTGACCTCAAATAATTCCTATCTGAGTAACCCTGGGCAAGTCACTTAACCCTGATTTCCTTAATATCCTCATCTATAAGAGGAGCAGGAGAAGGAAATAACAAACCACTCCAGTATTTTTGCCAAGAAAACCCCAAAAGAAGTCAATAAAGAGTAGCACAACTGAAAATGACTAAACAACAGCAACAAAATAAAGTAAATGTAAAAATATTGCTATCAAAAAATATGACACAAGGAGACTACATAACCATGAAACTGTGTCTCCATACATACCCTCTCTCATTACTATCTCATATTTCTGAGCTACAGTCTTTAGGAAAACTGCTATCATCAGGATTGAACAAAGTAGAAGGACTTCATGTTTTGATGCCTGGTCTTTCTGTCAAGCTTTATCTCTTCTTTCCAAAAAGGAAAAAAAAAAACTTTCCAAAGTTATTTAAAAAAAAAGGGGTTGGATCAAGTAGTCTAGTACAGCAGCCAGTAGCCACATCTGCACCAAGGAGATTTTCAGTGGGAGCTCCCAAAGCTCATAAGCATGGAGTGAGCCATAATTATACTGTTTAGAAAGCCATGTCAGGAAAAGAAAAATCCCTTCGGGCATTAAATATTTCCCCAACAGTATGGTGATGGAAGGAACAGAGCTCTAGGAACATTTTACCAAGTATCTGCAACATCTCTACTGCTCTGACAACTCTGGAGTAGAATTATACGGTAGAAGGCCCTTGGATGGTTCAAAGGCAAATGGGAATTTGGGGAACCAAATGATACGACTAACCTTGACATCACAGTGATTTTAGAAGCCTTAGTTTGTTAACTCAAGTACTTTCTTAGGATCCTTCCATGGGAATAGCTTTTAGCTGCTAAATGAAAACCTGCATGTGCTATCCAAATAATAAATAAATGATAGTCCCAGTATTTTCAGTTTTTAAATTATATTATAGAATGAATTAAATATAATATTAATTATACAATAATAAATATAATGTATAAATTAAATTACAGAATTATTACCATATACAATATAATCACATGAAAGTTTTAGAAATACAAGAATTCTTGTATAACTAGGGTTCTGTGTACTTTGACTCTTGGAGGACTATATTGACAAATTAGCAAGAATATCTGGGCTTACATATAGGGTGTCCCTATATACATCCTCCAACCAACCTTAAAAACACTATGCTTTAAGGTCTAAACAAATCTTTCACATTGTGATGAGTGGCAACTTTGCTCAGAGGAAATTTTTTTAAATTAATTTGATTGTTTCATGTAGCCGTGGTTTGAATAGAAAACATTTTCTTTAGGAAAAGGGTGCTTTGTTGGGTTCAAAGTTTATCTTCATAAGCATGAATAGGAAAATTTGTCCTAGTAAGATTCAAAATTTTCAGTTTTGCATAGGGCAAGGTAGTCTGAATCCTATATGCTAGTCAGAGAATGTTTCCCATCTTCAAGATGAAAAATAAAAGAGAGAAAGTAGATGGGTTTGAAAATCTTATAGACCTATGGTACTCATTTATAGATACAATCTTCTTTGCCTTATCAACATCCTTATCCGATCCACCTAGATCCACCCATTTTTTTTTTATTTTTGTAATCATAGGTACTCTTAGACTCTAGGCATCAAAGAGATAACTTTTAATCACTAAGGATAAAACAGAGCAAGGCTGCAAACTAATAAAATAAGAAAGCAGTAAGCAGTCTAGAAAATATGGAATTGTAATTCTTTTCCAGAAGAATGAAGAAAAGTCTTTTGCAAGGCTATTTACAATAAGCATTACTTGGAACACTGAAACAACACACACATTGTCCTTAAGTCTTGCTCCATAAGCAAAGAGGAAATAGATTTAAAGAATGGAAGGCTTGTTGGGCGTCATGTTTACTCAAAACTACAGACAAATCAACTTACAATTTGGACTTTAACCAACCAACAGTCAATGTGGCTCAGCTTGATAAATTTTATGCATAATGGTAGCTCCTCTCCAAGTCATGAATCCAACTATAAAGAAAACCTGTGAATATAACCATGTGAAAAACCATAACTGTGAAAATTTGCTTGCATAAGGGAAATAGGAGGTAAGAGACCAAGAGGAGAGGATGAGGATGAGGAAAAAACACAAGGCTAAAGAGATCTGGACAATGAGACATGGAGATAAAAAGGAAGCAAGAAAATACTATAGAAAAAAAGAGAGAGGAGGGACGTGGGAGAAAGTGAGAAGCAAGCATAGAGTAAAGAGAACAGAGGGATAGAATGTCTTTTAGGCCCTCAGGAAAAAAGATGTGATGTTACTGAATATATACATATATATATATATATATATATATATATATATATATATATATATATATACATCAGATGATAGAAGTATCTCCTATATCACATAAAGACTAATAACAGCATCACTGAAGAGAAAGGTCAGCTAGTATCCTGTTTTAGAATCCACTCTGACTAGTGCTTTCAAGGAAAATATATTCTTAGCAATGATGATCAGAGAAATGGTAGCAGCAAAGGGTTCAAGAGGGGATTATAATAGCAAGTAAATCATTTGTTTCCTAAATTAGAGCACATTAGCCAATGGTGAGAAAGAAATTTCTTTTCAAACTGTAGTAAAAAATAGTTAGGTCTTTGGTGAAGTTGTATTGCCTTCTCTTGTAGGTAATATTCATCACCAAAATACAAAAAAAGAATATCCTTATCTTGTTTTTTTTAAAGAATTCTTTCTCCTTAAAAAGAACTCATGTTCTCATGTTCTTTTTAAAAGTACTTTTTGCCATGACATTTTTCCCCAAAATATATAACCCTTCAAAGTACTTTCTCCCAAAACTGTTAAAACCACCTAATAACAATTCCACAATTAACAGTACATGTCAATTTCCACTTCTGTGGTCTATAGATTGTT
Organism: Macrotis lagotis; assembly: GCF_037893015.1. Classification (NCBI taxonomy): domain Eukaryota; kingdom Metazoa; phylum Chordata; class Mammalia; order Peramelemorphia; family Peramelidae; genus Macrotis; species Macrotis lagotis. The sequence goes on along the minus strand of NC_133658.1, from coordinate 565,758,211 downwards.
AACTGAAAGGAAGTATATTTTAACCTTTATAATTTGGCACCAATATTGTCCATTGTCTTTGATCTGAGTTTTGTTGCCTTTTTAGAAGCAGCTAGGCAGCACAGTGGAAAGGGCACTGAGCTTCTGATTATAGTTGATGGGTCCAGACATCTGGTAGGGGGAAAAGAGGAAAGTTGGGAGAAAGATCATTGATGAGGAAGAGGTAGGAGAGATGGTTGGAGAAAAGAAAATATATGTACATATAAATGTACATATTAAATTCTTATTTGTGTTGTATATATTTCTATATATGTGTTGTCTCCCTCATTTGCATGCAAATTCATTGTGATTAGAGATTGTCTCATTCTTTTATCCTTGCATCCCCCATGCAGTGCACATTGCCTGGCACATAATAGGCACTTAAGAGATACTTGTTATTTAATTGATGATTGATTTACAGTGTTTTCTGGTAAAAGAAAATTTTCTCTCTACAGTCATCATGAATTCTCCCTTCCCATTTTCTGATTTATATTAACATGATCTTCTCTCTGTCTGTCTGTCTCTTTTTCATCAAATTAATTAATCATTAATTTACTTTACTAGTCCTTCCTTTTATTAATTCAGTGATCTTTTCAATTTTATCTTTCCTTTGATCTTCAAAAATATCTTCATTTCTACTTGTTTTGAAATTATTGTGATCAGTGACTCAATGCACAGAGTGTTGGACTTGGAAGCAGGAAAACATGAATTCAAATCTCATCTCAGAAACTTATTAGCTGTGATAATGTTTGTCCGTCATTCTCAAAGATGACTTTGACATCAGCAAGGTGATGCCATAACAAGTAAGTGGATTTGATTCGAGTGAGAGGGGTGCTCTACTAAGTCACCAGATTCACTTTCTCCTCCAAAGCCATCTGGGTCCAGTGGCCAGATATGAATCAGGATGACTGGAGATGGCCCTGGATGTGAGGCAATCTGGGGTAAGCGACTTGCCCACCCTACTTTCCTAATCTATAAAATGGACATTAATAGCACCTCCCTTACAGAACTGTCAGAAGTATCACAGAAAATAACACCAAAAAACATTTTGCAAATTTAAAGTACTATATAAATGCTAACTATCACTGAGCTACTCTTTTTGTTTTGTTAAAATGTATTTAGAGATACATTTTTTTCTCTAATGACAACTTTAATGACATCCCATAAATTTTGCTATGTCATCTAATTGATAATCATTTTCTTTTGTGAAAATTTCAGTTTTCACATTTGACTCTTTCATTACTTGGAACATGATTTTTTCCCCTTTCCATGCAGTCTATAGCTTTTATTCATATTTTCCTCATTGGCTGCATTTATATTAACGTCCTAAAATAGGAGATATCTTTAATGTCTTAGGGTTTTTATTCATGAGTTCTTTATGGGATCTTATTTGAAAGAATACTATTGATACTGAAAAATAAGTACACTTTTTAAAATTTCGATTTGTTGGTTAAAATCTATCAAATTTAGTTGGGTTTTTTTTTTTTAGGTTTTTGCAAGGCAAACGGGGTTAAGTGGCTTGCCCAAGGCCACACAGCTAGGTAATTATTAGGTGTCTGAGACCAGATTTGAACCCAGGTACTCCTGACTCCAGGGCCGGTGCTTTATCCACTACGCCACCTAGCCGCCCCTCAAATTTAGTGTTTTGACATTCTTTACCAATAAATAATTTCCTTCTTATTTTTTTTTATTGTTTAAGTTGTCAAGGATAGAGGAAAGTAAGAAAATAAGCATTTATTGAACACCTACTGTCAGTCACTATGCTAAGCACTTTACAAATATTATCTCATTGATCCAATCCTAGAAGTTATATGCTATCATAATCCTTATTTTACACCTGAGGCACATTTGCAAACAGAGCTTAAGTGACTTACCCATGATCACACAGCTAGTCAATGTCTGATTTGAATTTAAGTCTTCTGATTGAAAATCCAAGGCGCTATCTTTTATATCATTTGGCTTTAGAGATCTGAAAGAGGCCCATTAAAGCCATCTACAATTATTTGTTACTATTTAAGCCTTGCATTTCATTTCATTTTCCCCTTAAATACTGTTGCATTTAGTTTAACCATAATTATAAATATAATATTTCATGATGGCATCTTTAAGTATGTTGTAGATGGCCCAGTGGATAGAGCACTGGCCTTGGAAAAAGGAAGGCAGAAGTTCAAATCCAGCATCAGACACTTGGTAATTATTAGCTGTGTGACCTTGGGCAAGTCACTTAACCCTGATTGCCTAGCATCTAGGGCCTTCTCCAATCATCCTGATTCATATTTGGCCACTGGACCCAGATGGCTTTGGAGGAGAAAGTGAGACTGGTGACTTAGCACAGCCCTCCTCACTCAAAATCTAATTCGTGTATTTGTCCATGGCATCACCTCCCTGATATCATATTCTTCTTCCAGAATGGAGGACAAACATCATTATTATCATTATTATTATTATTTATTATTATTGTTGTTGTTGCTGTTATTCTCTGTCTTAACATTCTATTTTAACTATTACCTTATCAAAAATTATGATTACAATGCTTTTTTTTTCTGGCTCTAGCTGCATGGTGAATTTTTATTCCAGTCTCACATAAACTCTGTGTGTGTCATTATGTTTAAACATATTTACGTGCAAGAAATTTTTCTTTCTTATGTTCAGGGTAAACCCTGTTGAGCTTGGTTTCTTATTGTTACCTATTCCCCTAGATCAAGTCAGATTGTGTTAAACAAATTGAGATAAGAGCAGGTTTGGGTGTTTTGTTATTTGTTTATTTTTGCTTGAAATAATGCAGTCCCATTCTCCATCCTGCCACAGAGTCACACACTCCCTCTTTTGTTCAACTCAGACCCAGATCCCTAGATTTTACTTTCATTGATATAAGCATTTTTATTTTTATCTTGCCCCCTCAGATAAGAGCTAGTTTATTTTCTTATTTCTTCAATCACTTTATCTCTGTTTCAATTACTTTTATCTGTTGCACTTTGAATTAAAAACCATTCATTAATATACAACAGTCTTTCATTCTTCCTTCTCCATATAAACATTTAGCCCTTAGACTTTTTATGCTATATGGATTTATCTTTATTAAGTTCTTTTTCTTTACTGAGTTTTCATTTAAAAGACTAATTTTCTCTGGGGGGTTTTCTTGATGGAATGATTAAAAGCTTATGATCTTGTTGAAGAGTAATCCCTCCCTTTCCCCACCCCTCCTTTCCACAATGTGAGGAAATCAATTTTGCAGATGTTATCCTTGGATACAAGGCAATTTATTTTGCTTCAGAGAATATCATATTCCAGCATTTTCTTTCATTCATTTTCATTAGAATTAATCCTGAATAATTTGAACTGGTGTTCCTTGATTCATGAACCACCTCATTCTGGATGGTTTTGAAATAATTTCTTTGATTTTGAATTCCTAGAACTTAGTGACTACATTTCTTATTGACTTAAACTTGGGATTCTTCTTGGAAGTATAAATCTATATGTATTTACACATACACAAACATAAAAACATATATATATATATATATATATATATACAGACATATATGTGTAAAAATATATATAAACTATATGTATGTAGAATATGTAAAATATTTCCTTATTTCTAATTTTTCTTCATAATTTTCTTATATGATTTTCTGAAATATGGTTTTCAGGATCTTAGTTTCATCATGTTTTTTCCCCAACACCAGTGATTCTTAGCTACCTTCACTGAGCTTTTTATTCAAGATGTGTTACATTAATTTATAAGGATCTAACTATCCTTCAAATTTTGTTTTCATATTTATTATATTCTTTGTTCCTTTGTTGCTACATTTTTATTCTATGTTGTTCCCATTTTCATTGTTCTCTCTTTTATTTATTCAAATATTACTTTCTGTTTTAAACTACTGTTTTCTCATTTATCTTTTCAAATCCTCTTTCAGAGCTTTAAAATCCTTCTTATTTTTTATATTATTTCATTAATTTTCTGAATCACTCTGGATCTTTTGATAATATAGTTTTTACTATGCTCCTCACTTCAATTTAATCTATATCATTTATTTCTTATATTAGAATCTCTTATGTTTATTTAGTTTTTAGTTTTATTTGTTGGATTATTTTTGCTATGCATTTTTTGAGAAAATTTATTTTCATTTGATTTTGATATAGTTGTTCTTTAATTTTATTTGGTGCATTTCTTGCTGTTTTGAGGTAATAAAGGGAAATTGAATGTATAGGACCAATCACTTCTTGATGGAAGTCCCTGTGACTTGTGTTTTAGAAAAGGTTTTTGTTGGTGTATTCTTTTTCTTTTTTTAACACACATATCTTCAGAATTATATTCATCATGTTGATAAAACTAATAGACCCAAAGGAAATTATAGGAGAGCTACAGTGCAAGAGACTGATAAGCTACTAGAGTTGGGAAGAGCCTTGAGAGATCCATCTAAGATCCTAACACCTACCAGGCTCATTTTATTGGCAGAAATAGTTTTAAATGGTTATAAAAAGTATCTGAAACTTATAGCACAAAGTCATCACGGGATACTCTGAAGTGGTGTTAAAAGAATCAAGATACTGAAGTATCTCTCCCATTAGACTGTGAGAACCTTGAGAGCAGGGACTATTTTTCAGGGAGGAAAATAGAGGAGATTTTTCTTTGATTCTTAACATTTTGCACAATGCTTAACACAGGGTAGCTACTTAATGAATGCTAATAGACTGATACGGGACACATACCTGGCAGTCTCATCTGCCTTTCCACTAGAATCAGTCTCTCAGGAGAACATACTGGTGCATAGAGAAAAGGACTGGTCCCTGAAATCCTTATCCTTCCCCGCCTCACTCAAACCAGTAATTTCCTTCCTCTCCTTCTATTCCTTTCTGTATAGTTCTTTAGTTTTCACAACCAAAATTAAATGTTACATTACTCTCCCAATTTAGATATACTAGCCCTGGAGAACCTGTTTGGAGCAGAAATGCTAGAAAGAAATGAGAGCACTTTCCCAGAGCAAATAGCTATCTTCACTCCCTTCTCCCCTCTGCCATCCCGATTGTGCTAACATAAGGAATTAGTAGCAAGAGGTGGAATCATTCACTGTGTTCACTCTGACCTTAATCAATAATAAACATAGGCTATTATGGTACTTGTTCAGAAGCCTGTGCAAAATGAGCTTGGCCTTCGGTTCAATTCCAAAACAAATGGGTGTCCATGGTACAGTTGAATATATTTTTGGCAGCATAAACCACAAAGCCAAAATGAGTGAAACATATTCTGTGAATACTTCTGAAAGATATTCCTTTCAGAAAATGGTAATGGTATACTATAAGCATTGTTGTGAGAAAAAACAAAGACTGCTTTGTCATAATTTTATTGAACATTTATTAAGTGCCTATTATATGCCAGATTATCCACTGGCACTTTTTATCAAAGAGAAAAAAATAAAACAGTATTTTTCAGAGGGCATTTACGTTCTAAACTTGTGGTGTCACATTCAGATAAAAATAGGCAAATTAGTAATATCTAAGTTGTATTGTACTGGAGTTTTTGGTTGTTGTTTAACATTTCTCAGTTATATTTTAATCTGATTCTGGCACTGGGAAGCTTTGCAGACCAAGTTGGACATCTCTATTCTAAACATAGCTTGGTCACTATTCTCAAGTAAAAGCAGAAACACTATTTGAAACAACAATAAAGGAACATTTCCATTACTCATAGAAAGAAGAGGAGAATTCTATCATTTTAGTTGAGATGAAACTTAATTAGAATGCACGAACTTGCTCTTTTTGGTGATCCAAAAACTGAAAGGAGTAATACTATGAAAGATACTATGGGGACAGCTAGGTGGCATAGTAGATAAAGCACCAACCTTGGAGTCAGGAGTAGCTGGGTTCAAATCCCATCTCAGACATTTAATAATTACCTAGCTGTGTGGCCTTGGGCAAGCCTTGCAAAAACGTAAAAAAGAAAACAAAACAACAAAAAAAGATATTATTAAAGATAGAAAGCTGACCTTGGAATGGGGAGATCTGAGATCTTGTCCTTTTGAGACAGAAAGTGGTTGTATGACCCCCAGGCTCTCAGTGCCCCAGCCAACTCTATAAGACAATAAATAGCTGTTATATACTTGGGTAGAAATTCTCCCATAGAGAATTCCCTATCCCATGAAATCCAGGTCTGGTTCAAGAACTGGAAAGTGAAAAATTAATATTAAAACATTAATGCACTTTAGAAAATCATTGTAATTCAGTATAAACTATTTCGTATAGAGACAAACATTTTCCTTTCATACCACCAAATGAAAATTGCATATAGTGGGCTCTCCCAAGTTTAAGTCAATCAAAAATGTAGTCACTAAGTTCTAGGAATTCAAAATCAAAGAAATTCTCTCAAAACCATTCAGGATGAGGTGGTTCATAAGTCAAGGAACACCAGTTCAAGTTATTCAGGATTAATTCTATTGAAAATGAATGAAACAAAATGCTGGAATATGATATGCTCTGAAGCAAAATGAATGAATGAATGGATGGATAGATAGATGTTATAAAACACATAGAACCCCAGATACCAGAACTGGAAGACATCATAAAAACCATCTAATTCAAACCTTCCTTTGACAGATGAAGAAAGTAAGACTCAAGAGGTTAATAGACTTGCCTGAGGTTTTAAAGCTAGTTAGGTAGGTAAGAAGTAGAGAATAGAAAACTGATAGACCTGGACTCAGATCCAGGTGCCTCACATACTTGCTAGCTGTGTGACCTGAATAAGTCACTCACCTTCTCTGCACCTTAGTTTCCTTCTCTATAAAATACATATTACAGGAGCACCTATTTCCAGGCTTATGAGGATAAATTCAGCTAATAACTGTTTGCAGTTAAAACTGTTTGCAGTTTGCATATTTTACAGTACCATATAAACACAAATCATCATCATCATTCTTATTAGTAGTGGTAGTAGTGGTAGTAGAGCTGAGACTAATCAGGCTACTGACTCCCAACTAATATAATTTGTGTTCCTTTTTGCTATTTTTGTGGGGAGCTAGGTGACACAGTGGATAGAGCACTGGGCCCCAGGAGTCAGGAAGACTTGATTTTCTGAGTTCAAATTTATTTCTGATACAAGCTGTGTCACCCTGGGCAAGTCACTTAACCCTGTTTGTCTCAACTGCCTCGTCTATAAAATGAGCCTGGAGAACAAAATGGCAAGCCATTCCAGGATCATTCCCAAGAAAACCTCAAATGGGGTCACAAAGTATCAGCACAACTGAAACAGCTAACAACAAAAGCTACCCTTTCTTGTAATGTTAGGGAAGCAAAGGTGGGGCAACCTTAAAAGGGCACTGCATTTAAATTACTAACTCCCTGTGACCTTGGGTAAGTTATTGACCCTTGCTCAGTCACATTGCTTTTAGCATTAAAATTCTGCTATAATAGTCTTCCCAGACCAGTTATCTGCAGGATATCTTTACTTAGCTATCTCAAAATCAATTGGATTTGTCCTTTTAGAATTTAGAATCTGCAATTTCATCAGTGAAGAAAACTTCTGATATGTGACCAACCTCTTTACCTCCCAACTCCCTATAATGCAATGGGTCTGTAACTTTAGTTTCAGTAGGTTGTTTGGGACATTGAAAAATCAAATGATTTTTATCATAGTCACTCAGCTAATATGTAACAGGGGCAAGGTTTGAATACAGCCTGTTTTGACTCTAAAACTGACCTTCTGGCCCATACAGAACACTGCCTAAACAGTGACTAAAATTTAGCCAAGTGATTTCTATATCTATTTCTCATTACAGATAATGAATCCACTATAGCCCCATGGTCTCAAAACACTGGAGTTATTTTCACCTCCTTTTTCTTTTATAGCCTCCACCTCCAGTCATTCTGTCTTTTAAATTCTGCCAGTCCTTTCCCCAGAATATCTCTTGAATTTTTCCTTCTAATCCTTTTTTTTAACTTTAGTAATCTCATTTACATTTTTTTAATTTTATTTCAATTAGCAAGCATTAACCTCCCTCCCACTCCCCCAAATGAGAAAGGGGAAAACAACAATAACAAAAACTCTTTGTAACAAAATGTACATAAGTTGAGCAAAGTAAGTTCCTGTATTGTCCATATCCAAAAATTGTATATCTCCTTCATCATCTTGAATCAGAGATTGTATGTTTCTTTGGGAATCCTAGTTAGTGCATTATTCTTATCTTTCAGAGTTGTCTTTATGTTGTTGTCATTGTGGTGGTTGTTGATACAGTATGCTTTGTTTTCTTGATTCTTCTCACTTCACTTGTATCACTTTATCTACTCCTCCTTTTGCTGAAGTTTTGCTGAAGTTATTTCCCTCAGTTTCTTATGGAATAAAAAATAGTATAAAAATTACATTATATTTATATACCATAATGTTTCCTGTCATTCTGCAACTGATTGGTACTCCCTTAGTTTCCAGTTTTTTGCCACTACAAAAAGAACTGTCATAAAAATATTTTTATATGCACAGGTATTATTCATCTTTGATCTCTTTAGTGAGTATATTGGTGCACTGGAGCCAGCTCATATCAGCTTCCAAAACCATTGTTAAGTTTTCAACGTGAGCATTATATACCTTTGAAATTGGCAAATATTATAAATCAGGACTTGATTTATTGTTTTGTTGACTGACCAGAGTTAAGAAATCTTGGAAGAAATATCAACACTGCAGATTAAATTTGAAAATATGTCATTCAGGAATTTGCACCAGACAACAGGTTGTTTGCCATTTACCATCACATCCATGAGTATCGGCCTAGTAATGGAATCATTAGGTAAAAGGCTATGCACAATTCGCTGACTTTAGGGGCAGAGTTCCAGATTGCTTACCAGAATAGTTACACTAGCTCACAGCTCAACCAACCTTTATTTTACTTCTCTCTTCAAGCAGCTTTAAAGACTCATAGTATTTGTATATATCTTAGTCACCATCTGCAGAGTGGTAAGAACAATGGCCCATAAAGATTTCAAGATTCTTTATGTCCCCACACAATGGACTAATGTGTGACAGTGTTCACCCTATGATTCCCTCTCCCACCTACCAGTCTTCCTGCTTTACAGGCTCCCTATCCTGCTAGGTGGTATAGTCCATGGAGCACTGACTTGGAAATCAAGAAGATCCATCTTTGGGAGTTCAAATCAGGTCTCATACATTAACTAGCTATAGGGTTCTGAATAAGTCATTTAACCCTATTTGCCTAAGTTTTCGTCCTTTAGAAAAAGAATAGAGAAGGAAATGGCAAACTACTCCAGTATCTTTACCAAGAACATCCCAATTGGAGTCATGTAGAGTGGGGCACAATTTAACAATAACAAATACGCTACTTGCTTTTTTTTCTATCTTTATACCCTTATTCATATTATTGATCAGTCTAGACTGCCCACTTCAAGAAACTTTAGTTTCTTCATTTGTAAAATGGAAATAGTAATGTGAAATTAAATTATGTGTGTATACAGAGATAAATTATATTGATATAATTTGTTAATATAATATAAACAGGTACTAGATATAAGCATGGTTATATATACATAATGTTTGTATAGATGCAGATATATAACATATATTTGCATACTTGATATTTTGCTTTATGTAATATTTGCTATCATTACCACCTCTGTCTAGATGTCCACCACCAAAATCCTACCAATAGTTGACTCTTAGGAATCCATCTCTATTCATCCCCATTGATTACTTCTTTAGGGCACCTGAGAAACATTTAGCCTATGGATAAAAGAAAAAGCACACAGGATTCTGTCCTCTCAAGTGATCTGAAGGTGTTGAATGTGTTTGTTCTTGTGGACTGAGCAAAAGCAATTCAATTGCCCTTCTCTCAGTAGATGCATAGCAAAGTTGCCCTTCTATGAAGGAAGTTAACCAAATATTAGAACAATATACAACTGAGTCCATCATTAAATGAATACATCCAACGATCATCTAGACTCAAGTTTCACTCTGAGAATGAAAGTGGGCAAGAGAGAACAAATGTGACTCAGTTAACAAAAACAAGTTCCAAACACACCCACATCCACACCCACCACTTTACAACATACAAAATGTACCACTTAGCTCCAATTGAGAGAGCCCAATATATGAAAATTATCAATGAATCAGCAGAGGAACAGAACCATCAAGGTTCTCCTTGTACCAAAGCTCTGAAATTTTTCAGTCAGTAACTGAAATTCACTCTTTTAAAGTCTTGAAGAGAGGGTCATTAAGGAAAAAAAAACAACTTGTTTCTCTGAGCTTTAGTTCACCTAATAAAATATAGTTGCAAAGCAGATGTTACTTTAAGTTCATGATTTCAAGGTCAGAGAATACAGGTTTAAGTTTTCTGTTTTACTTCAAAAAAAAGTATCTCTCTTGAATATACATGGAAAGACTATTTTCCCATCAATTCAAGAACCACCATATTAAGATAACCTGTATCTGAGATTTGGAGAAGTGATCTTCTGAACTAGATTACTCATATTATGAACTTCTAATAATAGTGAACCCCCTTTCCATTCAGGTTTATGAAGGAACAAAGTAAATTCTTATAAAGTTCATGTTTGTAGCCTAACCTCCAACTGAGTATATGGGAAATAGAGAATAATTCTGAAAAGGGGAGATTTTCAGATCATGCTCTAGGGAAGTCAGAAGCTATATATATACAGAGTACATCATAACTCTGAACCCCAATACCTTAAGCCTTTTTTCCTTCTGTTAAAGCATGAAAGTACATGAGAAAGGCCATCAGACTTTCAGAAGCAGTCCATAGCAACAAAGAATTTATTCTTCTCTTTGATTAGATGTAAACTTTGACAAAAGAACAAATCACAAATGGGGTACAAAAAAAGGAACAAAGGGGAATAGATTTAGAGCTGAAAGAAATTAGAAGTCATCTAGTCTAAAACCCTCATTGATCATTAGAAGAAACTGAGACACAGAGAAAGTATAACTTGTCCAGGTTTTAGAAACCAACTCCTATTTTCTTACTGACTTGCATAATAAATTCAGACATGGTGTATCATTAATTCAAACTGAACTTTGATTGGCAGTGCTTCCTATTATTTTAGCTTTATATTTCTTGGTTCCCTCCTTATGTAGTTGCTAATCTATAAACTTTTAAATGCTACAAAGGAGATGTTATTTAAAGGTAATCTTTGTAAATAATTTTCTGGAAAAAAAATTTGGAATAACTACGTAATTAATTTGTTGTGTATTTCATGTGCACCAGGGACACACTAGTACAAAAAATTAAATTATCATGATCAATTCCTTAAGAATAACAGTTGAAGGAATACTTGTGTTGTATACCTTTTGACATTTGGTACCATAGACTTTTTTTTGACAGTAACTAGGTGTCATATTGGCTAATGTGGTGAATGTGGAGTTAGGAAAAACCAGAGTCAGAATCTTGGCTCATACACTTAGGAGAAATGTGACTCAGGGTAGGTCATTTTACATTCATTAGAATGTAAAATCCATGAGACTAGGTCTTGTTTTATTTGTTTGCTTATCCTTCTTTATACCCCCAGTATTTAGAACAATGCCTGACACAAGTATGGGCTTAATAAAGGCTCACTGACGACAACCTCTCTCAGCAATGGTTTTCTCATCTTTATATGGATAAAATAGACTTGTAATAATAGCAACCACTTCACAAGATCGTTTGGAGAATCACATGTTTTATATATATATATATATATATATATGTATATATATACATATATATATGTACATACATACAGTGTTTAACAAACTTTAAAGCACTAAAAATGTTTACTATTACTTTTAGGAAATTGTTTAAGCAATCAAAATGTTCTTATTTTTCTGTGACTTTTCATTCTATGTGAAAAGTTTGATGAGAAAGTCTTCAGTTACTTTCATGTTATTTTTGCAGGAAAAAAGACTTTTCTAAGAAGGTCTCTTACCTTTTTTTTCTTGACACTCAAAGCTTAAAAACATGACTGTCTTAAAACTACAGTTTTATTTTGAATGTGAACTGGTGCTGTTGACAAACCTAATGGCAGCAAATTTTCAAATGCAAAAAATTTTAAGATAGTTTTATTAGCATATATAATAGTAACGTGCATGTAGGAAAAGAGTAATTTTACATACACTACTGTTTTGATTTCCTAGGCAACTCTGTAAGGTAGGCTGTGCAGTTATTATTATCCCCATTTTACAGATGAAGGAGTTAAGGTTTTTAAGCTTTCCTGATCTGCCCAAATATCAGATAGCTGGGATATAGCAGATCCAGAATGAGAATTCATCCTTGTCTGATTCTATTTACAAAATATCATTTTGCCTTTTTATTTAACCTACTAACTTTACAATAGAAATTCTTAAGGATTGTTATTGTGTTTGGGTTTTATTTTTTGTTTTGTTTTGCTTTTACATTCTTTAAGAGTCTGCATGAAGACAATGGACCCATTAACAGAATAATGTTTAGATGCTTGCCTTCATGATTGAAGGAAAGCCAGATTCCAGTTAGAAGTTAGTGAAAATAAAGATCCATAGATCTTTTTATGAAAATAAACATCCATAGATGACCAAAACCTATACTGGTTCCAGAATCTATATAGATTCCTGATTGATTCCCACTTTAGAAGAGAATGTTATTTTATTTTTTTACAGATAGTATTTTGCTTTTTTCTAATTATATATATATATATATGTATACATATACATATATATATATATATAGTCTTCAACATTCATTTTTTTATGATTTTAAATTCCAATGTTTTTCTCATCCTTTTCCCCTCCCCAATCTCTTATCAATTATATATATATATATATATATCTATTATATATATATATATGCAATCATATGATGCTATTTTAATATTTAACAGCATATGTATCCCTGTTTGGGTCAAAACTAATGGTAAAGCATCTGACCTAAGTACTCAAGAATTACCTGCATGAGGTAAGATTAGCACTTTTTTTGGCATCAGGCTAGAAAGCTAAATTTTTTCTTCATGTGAGTTAGCACTTTGCTCCTTGACCCCATTATTGATCTAGGTTTATATTAACTAAAGGTTTGATGATTTCCAACAACATCTTTATTTGCCAGGTGAGTAGCATTCTTTGAATTTTGCAGCTGAGAAAGATGGAACTCAAAGAAAATAAGTCATTAACCTATGTCCTATAGAGGATTATAGATGAAATTTACACCATTGGAATAGAATTCTTATTTCCTGAGAGGTGTTCCCATCAATAGTTTTCTCATTGAAGGCATATATCTAATGCTGATTTAAAGGTCATGTGTTCCTGTATCTCCTAAATACTTAATCCCCAGCATAGATTTGAATCTTTCCTTCACTCAAGTCCATTCCTTAATACATCCCCCCTCCCCAGTCGTTAAAATGAAAATATTAAAGGAAACAGTATTTAGATTTGTGAGGGAGGTGTTTGAATGAACAGGTTTTTTTCCTAAAACCTGAGTTTTAGTTAGTATTGAGATTGACCTTTAGGGTAAGAGTGAAAGGGGGGTAAACATGGAATGCATGTATCTTTTGTACATCAGTCTGATAGAACTCAAACGGGATTAATATTGATAGGGGGAAAAACAATTTCCTTTCTGTTTTTTAGTCCAATAAGGTGACTCAACAGATTTCAAATGAAATTTTTTCTATCCTTCCCCTCTCCTCCTCCAAACACCACCCATTTAATTCCTGGCTGGAATGGATTCCTCACAAATGAGGATAATCCTGCTTTTGTTGTTTACTCACTTGGTTACCTTCCTGTGCTCGGCACTGTCCATAGCAGGCTTTGCTGCCGTTATTTCTTCCTGCCAGATCGTACTTAGGAGTTTTTATTATAGTTATGGTTCAGGTGGCACTTTCACTATAAGCCCTTATTTTCTGTGATTTATAACTCCCCCCCCCCCCCCAATTGCCTTTTGGACTGGAATTTCTCAAGCATATTTTCAGTTTAGGTATGAGCATTTCATAAAGTTTGACGAAAATGTCGGGCGCAGGAGCCTGGTTTCCCTGGAAGAGTTGAGTTAACTCAGCTGCTGCTGCCAGAGTCTGTTCCTGCCCCCTCACTAAAGGAGCAGGCCCTTGATGTGGCTTCTTGGAACAGATTTCAAGTTTGGGGTTTTTTTTTTTTTAATAGAGACTGGACTTTCAGAAGTGTGCAGGTATATTTGCTAGATTAAACAAAGTATTTCATTTCAGAAAATTAAAAACAAAACAAAACCAGGAACTGAGCCGAACTCTCAGAATTAAAAAGTTCTCAATCTACAGGAGCTTAAGAACTTGGACTAAGCATGATTTCTGGGGCTTTCCTAGGACAAATCAGCCCCACGTCATAGACATAGTAAAGTGCCAAGAGACTGAACTGTCTTCCCACTCAAAGAAGAGGACCAGTTCATAGCCAGAGGTGAGGGTGTGGTGAGATAGCTGGGCAAATGAATTGCTCATTGCACAGTGCTGAGGAAATCCACTCCTGGGCATCTCTTGGCAAGCCACAAAGGTACTTGGTTAACGGGAGGCGAGTGAGAAAGGTTTTGCTGAAATCCAATAACTTAAAGGGGGATGGGGAGAAACCATACTTTTTTTTTTTATTAGTTTTATATTGCAGGCAGCTCTTGTCAAACTTTGTACCAAGTAGGACTTCAAACTACTGAGTTTTCTCCTTTCCTCTATAACTGTGGCATGGTGATATTTAAATTAGCTGTGTGGTGTACCCAGTCATGTAAGGATTACTGTAGAGCTGACATATGCAGGAGCAAGAAATGGCACTAAGAACCTTAACTTTGAATTTCCTGACTTTTGTGCAATTAGAGCCTTAACCTTAACAATGCATTAACTTAGCTTTTTTGCATTTAATTATAGATATTGGGTGAAAGCCATAAAAGTTAATATTTTAAGTCTTTGCTAATGGTTGTAATTGAATTTTTTTGTATTGTTGTTTGCTATGGTAATCAAAAGGACATTTAACCTGGACAGGAAATGAATCTGGGACTCTAGAGATTAGTGTCAAATCTGCTAATGTACTGTCCTAATGTTCCCTAGAATTCTAGGTTATCTGATACTATATTAGAGCTTTGCAGGTAGAGAGAGTCACTGAATAATGCCAGATGGATGATTCAATATACCTTTTGGGGTTGTTGTTGGAATTCTCAATATTTGCAGTGACTTAAAGCAAACGTGAAAATATGAAAATATGAAAAGAAGACATAGAGAGGTTGATAACAACAATGAGTGCCTAATTTTAAAATATATTTTATCTATATACCACTTCTCTTCTTTGAAAGTGCTTTGGTATATATTATCTAATTCGTTCCTTTCAACAGCTGTGAGAAGTAAGCAAAACTCATTACCACCAGAAATTCAGTTTAGCTAGCAGTTAATTCATAGACCTATTAAATGGCTTGAGTTTTCTGACTCCAAGTTCAGTTCAAGTTCATTTGAAAAATGTTAAGCTTCTATTATGATTCTTTTTAAGGGACTTTTGTTATTTGAAGTCATTTCTAGTGTTTTGAGAAAATAGGACAGAAAAGGTATTAGTGGAAGTGAAGATGACACTGTACATTTGAATAGCTATTTATTCAAGCATCATCCATACATCCCAACAATTGCTTTGTTCAGTGTACTGAGTGAGGACACTGATTAGTTACTTGTGATCATCTACAGAAGAAATGATGAATAGGTGTGTCAATAGGTGCAGAGGTGAATTTGATTGGAACAAAACATTCAATTTGTCATTACTCCCATATTTATACTCTGTAGCAAGGATGCCAAAAGACTACATGTGATATTTGGATGGCCATATAAAAATCAAATGGATTAATTTCTCTCAGATTTAACTGGTTATAGGATTGCAACCTGCACATAATAATCCTCAAATTTTCTTCATGTTTCTATCACTTATTCACCAGGTACCTCCAAATAAACCATTCAATCTTGATTATTTTCCTGACCCATTATTATGATGGATATAGTCCTCTACCTAGAAATGTCATGCTATTGAAATAATGAATAGAAAGCACTTAAAATAATAGCTATTGTTAAGCCCAAACTTAACCAAACAAAAATATCTATAGCATAAGATGAATGAAAAACCTTGAAAGTAATAGACAGATTCACATATTTCAATAATAGTATGATATAGTGACCAGAGCATTAAATTAGGTGTCAGAAAAGTTAGATTCATTCTGCCTCCACCATTTCCTAAACTATGTGATATTGAAGACTAATTATTTAACCATGTTGAGTCTCAGTTTCCATATATAAAATGAAAATAATAACAACCACCCTGCCCACCTAAAATAGTTATGATGAAGATAAAATGAAATATGTGACAGAGCTTTGAAAACTATAAAGTGCCATTCAACAGTAGAATAGAATGCTAGAGTTGGAAAGAACCTTTCAGTGATCATTCTATTCCTATAGATGACCAAGAGTAATCATCTATTTACCCCTTCATTTTTATAGATGAAGAAATTATGTCTCAGTGATGTGAAGGAACTTGACGAAGGCCACCTAGTTAATTAATTCCAGAACCAGGATCTGAACCTAAGTGTCTTCATGATACCTGTTTCAGTGTCCAGTTAGACCATCTGATTCTTCAGCACATCAATGGACTAAGATTCATTAATAATCCTAACACTAACAAAAATAGCAATTCCTCGGGAAATGGTCTTCCTGAATTGATTTAGTTAAAAGGGTTCATCACTCTGTCAGACCTTATCATGAACCCCTCCAGACTTTACTGGTCCTCAAACAACAGAAATACTAACTCACAAGCCCTTATTGGAAACCTTGATGAATGAGTACAGTCTGCTAGAGCATAATTTAGTTTGTAAGAACTTAGTCATTTTCATGCCACAGTGAGACATCATTGAAATATTTGGTGACATTAGTGAACTATATCATGAGTATTATTATTGTATTCACAAACTAAATAATCTAAAGAATCAGTGATAATAATTAATCCAAAAATATTTTAATGAGAAAAGTATCCAAATATTTGTTGCAAACCTGAAGTTCAGAACATAAATTTTATATCATTTGCCCTAATTATTATATTAATTTTGACCTGACAAATTTTTTTTTATTTTTGCAAGGCAATGGGGTCAAATGACTTGCCCAAGGTCACACAACTAAGTAAGTATTAAGTGTCTGAGAACATATTTGAACTCAGATTCTCCTGACTCCAGGGTCAGTGCTCTATCCACTGTGCAACCTAGCTGCCCTAGACCTGACAAGTTTTGACAGACCTGATAAGTTTTGACCAAAGACTAGCAAAGCAAATACCACTCTTCAAAGTTGGTCCAAGATCTTCCAGATGTTGAAGAGAGGAACTGAAAATTAGACAGAAAGGACAGTTGTATGTTTAAAATGAGAAGAAAAAAAAGGAGAGAGATTGTGCTTCTCCAAATGTCAGAATTTAAAATGCTAATAAAATCCAATAAATAAGGCACTCACCATGGCTGTAACTACTAGCAAAGGTTAGCATGAACAGGGACTGGGAACCACTGAAAGTGCTAAGGGATAACAATCAATATAGAAACTATTGGTAGATGTAGTCTTATTAGCATCAGTTCAAGTGATCCAGGATGATTCTCGCCTGTATGGTACCTGGCTATAATGGTGATTTACAGGGGATTTTTCCCACTAAAGAGCATATGATTTCATAATTATGCTTTCTTGCATTTGTAAAAGTTACTTTTGAATCAAAATGAGAAAATGTTCTTGGATGATTTAACTCAAAAATTCTGAATAAGATAACGGAATGTTCAGACAAAAACAGGACCTGTTTGTACAGATCTCAGACAGAGAGCAAAATCTTCAAACATGTGTATCTTGCACTTAATTTAAACTGTGTGGTTGGTTACCTAGGTCTTTGGCAATTCGGTATAAAGTTTTATTACTGTGAAATAGAATAGGGTAGGGATTTATGTCACACAGAAATGAATTTCCATGGATGGGAACACACATGAAATAATTTAGGAAAGCAGGGTGTCAAATGAAAATTTAAGATATTTGAGTGTGTGGTAAAAAGAAGGAAGGAGCAAGAGGTAGTTTTATGCAGTAAAGAGTATACATATCATACCAGAAAGAGAGAAAGGGTCATTGCTACTATAGGAAGTCCATTACTGACATTGAAGAAATGTGCTACAATATGATAAACTGAGGTAATTGATTAGATGCAGTCTTTTTAATTGTATATATATGTATTATATAAATGTGTTTTTTATATTATATATATGTTTAAAAATTCAGAAAAACAAAGCTCTGACTTACTTTTCTTAAACTATGTATAGATTATAATATAGAAAACTACTTATTTAATCACATTATATTTTCCATAGTTTTATATTATTAATTATGTTAATATATTATAAAGTATATTTTGCAAAAAGTTTAAGGAAAGGGCTTTGTTTCTCTTTGCTATTCCCCTCCACCAGGTAGGTGGGATGGGGAGAAAACAAGGGGAGAAAGGGATAGAGTAATCAAAAACAAAAAAGTTACTAAAGTATATTTTATTTTATTTTTGTAATAGAAAAGAACAGAAGGAAGGACCACACAAACAGGATAGCTTTGAAAGCTTTAGGTTGATCTTATATACTTAAAAAGAAAAGCAAGCAATGCATATTAGAGACCTAAAGTTTTTCTTTTGTGGATGTTTATTCTATTTGATTTT
Organism: Macrotis lagotis; assembly: GCF_037893015.1. NCBI lineage: Eukaryota > Metazoa > Chordata > Mammalia > Peramelemorphia > Peramelidae > Macrotis > Macrotis lagotis. The sequence goes on along the minus strand of NC_133658.1, from coordinate 565,739,544 downwards.
TAAGTTCAATTTGAAAATAAAAATAAATAAAACAGGAAAGCATAGCATTATGCAAAAAAGTGAGATATTGTAAACATATTTAACAGGATAAAGATACACATAGCTTGTGTCTCTGTCATTTTAACCATTTAACTATTAACACTTTTCCCGTTACAAACATTACAGACGAAATATCAGTTTGAATATCATTTCTCTGCAAATATCCTTCATTTCTATAAATATCATTTGTTTTAAAGCATTTCCAGTTGTCAGATATGGAACATGAGAATGACTTCTCTTTTTGTCTTCTGTTAAGGGGCAGTATGATTCTACTATGATGAAAGGATAGGAATAACTCTATTTTGTAACTTGAAATACTTTCACCCATTTTATGTGTGGATAAGGAAATCTGCATTATAGTAAATCTCTAACACAATAATAAATCTGAGATTTGTAACTCAACAAGAATCCATGTTTTTTAATTAGCTGGCCATACTTCTCAAGCCTTCAAACTTAGGAATAAATATAATCATGAAAGATGAGAAAATTCTAAGAAACTTTGAATATTTCTATTTCTCATACACAAAGATGGTGTTTCTATAATTGAAAGAACACTAGGTTTAGAGTCCTGTCAGGTTTGAATGTTAATTCTGCTTACCTGTGTGAACCTAATCAAGTCAGTTCATTTCACTTAATTTTAGTTCACTCATTTGAAAAATAAAGAGGGCCTGATAATCTAACTGTGGCATTAGAAGGTTAACTTGATGATTGAGAGATTAGGCAAGGGGCAGGGAAAGAGTTAAACAAGCTTTGGGAATTTAAAATTCAGGTTCAGTTAGTTGGAGAAACATTTACATTGGCCCTTCTCTAACCTCAGTCAGACTACCATAATCAACATATTTCAGAGAGTACATAAACTAGTCATAATTTTTGAATCCTGAAATAGGCTGGAAATAAACTCTAATTTTCTTTCTAGGGGTATAGGTCCTTTCTGTTTTCATTTTCAGTACCATACTTACATAAGACTGGGCATTTAAGGTTGCATCTCTAGAGGCACAAATAAAGGGGAGATTTGAAACAGGTATCTTATGTGCCAAGGGGGAAAACATTTCCACTTCAATTATCTGGTTATTATAGATCAAAGTAATTTGAAGCCTAAATTACTAGATAATTGCCTCATTTCTTTATGCATATAGACACCATCTAGAAATTGACCCATGTTCAAGTCAGTTCAATTTTTTTCCCCCTTGTGTCACGATAACTCTGTCACTAAGCTATCCCCTGGACTTCAAAATGTTGATCCACTTCATTCATTAAGATGACTGAAGTAACCTGATTCCGTCTTAAAGACTAAATCTTATAAGTCAAGTAGTGATATGATTGATTGCATAGTGTTCAGCCCAATTAAACTAAAAGGGGTTGATTTTGTGTCCCACACTAACATACATGACTTTGAAGCAGCTTTGAAGGTACAGGTTTTAAATTCCTTACTGCAAAAATGAGTACCATCACTTTGAAAGTAGAAGAACATGAAGATCATTTTTTTAAATAAACCATTATGCTGTCTTCCATACAGTTTAGGAGAACTTTACTTTTAATGTACAGTGGTAAAATCATATTACTTAACCCACTGTCTCTTCTCTGTATCCTGTTACTTTCCCCCCATGCAGACCTTATTTGTAACAAAAAATAAATTTCATACTCAATATACAAAACTGTACTTGACTTTTGTTTGAGACCCATGAAGTAGCAACTTTTCTGGTCCGATCATCATTTTCACTATTCATCTCAATTAGTCTGTCAATCAATGAGTATTTGCCTTGCTAAGCACTGATCTAGGCATGGAGGATATGTGTACAAAGAAATAATCTCTATTTAAAATGAGTTTACATCACAGTGGAGAAGACAGCAAGTTCATAAAAATATAAAATATAAATATGAAGTTAATAAATATTTTTACTTTTTGATGGAGATGAGATAGAAAGTTATAAGCCAAGTCACTATCCTGTTTTTATATTTAATATTCTGCAAATAGATAGTTAAATTAATACTTATATAATAGGATTAAATTATTAGGATATGCATTCATCTTCTGGAGTATCTTTGAGACAACTCCAGTATCCAAGAGCAATACAGAGGTACAACATACATTGTCTATTTCCCCCATGGTTTTGATTTTTTTCAATTGTTCTCTTAAATTTACAAAGTTTGTCTTTCCATGAGGCTTAGAGATTATGAATATTTTGATCAATTTTATGTGTGGATGATTGTAGGCAATAGTTTTGCCTGACAGTACTTCAGTTCTAGTAGAGCTTTTTTTTTTGTTGAATTCTCAAGGATATTTTGAGTTCTCTATTTTGTAGTACAGGGATTTGTTGTTTGTTAGTTTAACAAAAGTTAGCAAACTTCTTATGTATAATTCCAGTCACCATGATAGCCATTCAATAAGGTCTATATTTTTATAACCTGAAATGTCATGTTGTACATTTTTAGTTGTTTCCTTGAATGATCTACACTTATCAATAATTCCACATTCTGTCAATAATTTCTGATGGCAGAAGCCTGGTCCTGAATTTTCATCCTTCTATAAACAAAAACATATGATTCAATCTTTGCTTGGTATTTTGTTGATATATTGTTGATTGAATTTATATTGCCTATTGAGAGGTTTTTGGTTCACTCTTGCTCTTAACTGTTTTATATATCCCATATGGAGATAAATTACTTTCAGTTAAATTTGGAAAATATAATGGTATGTACCCAAAGGTTAGTCTTTACTTGCACAGGGAAATAATGTTGGCTTCTTCTAAAAGTAATTCAGTAAGATTTTGGTTGATTTGTCATGTATTCTGATAATATCTAATGAATTTTCTTCCTCCTTTTTGATAAGGAAATATATATATATATATATATATATATATATATATATATATATATATATATATATATATATCAGCCCTAGGATAATGGCCTCTGTATTTTTTTGGTAGAATATTTTCCCAATCTTACTTAATCTATCTTCAATGTTATGATAGTTTTTATGTACTTCTTAGGTTTCTCTAAATTTATACTTCATATTGAACTTTAGAGAAGGTCAGTAAATTTCTTAACATACATAACCACAGCATTCTCTGTAATAGCTTTATGCTCACTGTCTTAAATAGAGAAAATTTGTAGATATATCCTTCTTCTATTGGTTCAGTATTCAAGGTTATAGCTTTTAGCCTAGATCTTTCCTTGATGTCTATTAAGAATTTTATGCTTGGATGCAAGTAACATTTTTATATCATTGAATAAAGGAGTCCACGAAGTGGAGATGTTTCATGTATTTTTGAGTAGAACCATATAACTATTGCTATTATATATACATGAAATGATTAATTAAATATCTAGGCACAACTTCTGTAACTTGAAAACCAGTTTCAGCTCTCTTTAGGAGAGATAATGATGGTGTTAGGTTAGGTGCAACTATAAGGGACTTTAACTTTTTGAAAGATTAGCATCCTTTATATCAATTGTTCTTAACATTTTTTGCACATTTTTATCTTTTTCTATAAAGGACAGTTTTTCCTTATAAAAATAGAATATTAGAATGTTTTCACCATTTTACTATATGTGTGTCTTTTTTTATATATTTGGAGTATCTGAATAAGCCATGAGTATAGAAGTGAATCAAAGATTGTGATAATCAACAAAGGCAGTATAAATATTATGGCACTTTGGGGAAGCTTATTTAATTATCAAATTGATTATGAGTTGCTTTGTCTAATCCTTAGACATTTTAAGCATATACCTTTTGCTATTCAATTTTCTTGTAAATATTTATAGACTATATTTAGTCTATATTTATAGACCATTTATTAATAATCTTTTCTATAAGATAACCAATCAATCAACTAATGAATAAACATTTATTAAGCTATTACATGTCAGCATTGTGTAAGCCCTTGAGATACAGCTAAAAGCAAAGACAATCTCTGCCCTCAAGGAGTTTCCATGGTAGTGAGAAGGAGATGTGTACATAAATAGATGTATAAGAGATATATATAGAGTGGATAAAAGGTAAATGTAGAAGGGAAGGTAAGATAAATAGAGAATTAAGGAAAATCTTTATTATAGGAAGTAGCATTTGAGCTGATTCTTGAAGGACCCCAGAGATTCTAAGAGGTAGAGATGAGAAGGGCGATCATTCAGGCTCTGGGATAACCAGTGCAACTACACAGAGAGAGTCAACAGAATATATAGGAGAAATAGCAAATAGATCAGGATGGTTGTACTATGGAATATTTGGAAGGGAGAAATATACATAAGAACATTGAAAATATAGGAAGGATTCAGGCTGTGAAGAAATTTTAATGCCAGAATTCATATTTGATTCTAGCAATAATTGAGAGTCCCTGGACTTTATTGAGTAGGGAAGCAGCATTGTCTCTTTAGCATGATGATTGCTGGGTGGATTTGAGTTGGGAATAAATGAAGAAAAATTGACCAGTCCAAGCATAATTCTAGAGTGATAGTTTTATAGAGATAAGAGAATATGGGAGCAGAGCCAAGATGGCAGCATGAGGCAGGAATTCCCAGAAACTAATTCCCCAAAAAACTCTAAAAGTCATCAAATTATGACTCTCCCCCAAAATTAGAGGGGCAGAACCCACAGAAAGACTGAGTGATATAATTTCCCAGTCCAAGACAGTTTAGAAGTTCTGCAGGAAAGATCTCTTTCACTGGGACTAGGGTTTGGAAAAAGCTGCAGCATAATACAGCTGGGCCAGGTGCCTGGGTCCGTGGCAGAGGGGGTGGTTTTCAGAATTCTTGGCCCAGGGATCATTGGAGACAGCAGGAGGTGAAAGAATTCTGCTACACCAGAGTGAGTGCCTCAAAGCAAGCCTCAGAGCAGCCCTATGGTGAGAAACTGTAGTGGAGTTGGCAGAGCTACCCAGCACATCCAGAGCTCTCAGCCCATAGATGGTAAGGGGGGTCCCTGAGGCAGCAATCAGCTATTTGCTCAGGTTGCAGTCTGGGCCCCCACAACACCACCATAGCTGAACAGGGACCCTCCTCGCAGCTCCAGGGCAGAGGGGAGGGCCTGAACACAAGCAAGAGAGAAGTCGGAGCTTCTCATAAGACCTTGGAGGAAATAAGGTCCCTGTGAATTGTCCCCAATCCCCCCCCCCCCCCCCCGCCAAAGCCTTGAAAGTGCGGTAAATCAGTCATAGGCTGAGGAAATGAGCAAAAAACAGAAAAAGAAGAATCTGACCATTGAAAATTACTTTGAGAGACGGCTAGGTGGCACAGGGGATAGAGCACCAGCCCTGGAGTCAGGAAGACCTGAGTTCAAATCTAGCCTCAGACACTTAATAATTACCTAGCTGTGTGGCCTTGGGCAAGTCACTTAACCCCATTGCCTTGCAAAAAAGAACTAAAAAAGTAAATTAATTTGTTCCCATGGAGGATTAAAGTACATACACAGATGATGATGAAATCAAAGCTTCTGTATCCCAAACTTCCAAGAGAAATAGAAAATGGGTTAAGGCTATGGATAAACTCAAAAAAGACTTTGAAAAACAATTAAGGGAGGTAGGGAAAAATTGGGAGCAGAAATGAGAGTGATGCAGATAAATCATGAAAACCAAGTCAGCAACTTGGTGAAAGAAATACAAAAAATACTGCAGAAAATACCATATTAAAAACCAGTTTAAGCCAAATGGAAAAAAGCAACCTAACCCAAAAGGCAAATAAGAAGAATACCTTTAAAAAGCAGAATTGGGGGCAGCTAGGTGGCGTAGTGGATAAAGCACTGGCCTTGGAGTACCTGGGTTCAAATCAGGTCTCAGACACTTAGTAATTACCTAGCTGTGTGGCCTTGGGCAAGCCACTTAACCCCATTTGCCTTGCAAAAACCTAAAAAAAAAAAAAAAAGCAGAATTGACCAGCTGGAAAAGGAGATAAAAAAAGCTCTCTGAAGAAAACAACTCCTTCAAATGCAGAATGGAACTAAGGGAAGCTGATGACTTTGTGAGAACTCAGGAAGAAATAAAACTATATCAAAAAGAAATTTGAAGAAAATATGAAATATCTCATTGGAAAAACAACTGACCTTGAAAACAGATCTAGAAGAGATAATTTGAAAATTATTAGACTAACTGAAAGTCATGACCAGCAATAGCAGCTAGACTTCATTTTTCAAGAAGTAATACAGCAAAATTGCCCTGAGATCGCAGAAGCAGGGGATAAAATAGAAATTGAGGGAATTCACCAATCACCTCCTGAAAGAGATCCCAAAAGAAAAACTTCCTGGAATATTATAATCAAATTCCAAAATTCCAAAGTCACAGAGAAAATACTAAAAGCTGCCAGAAACAAGCAGTTAACTACTATGGCTCTATAGGCAGGATTACACAGGATCTGGCAGCATCTACATTAAGGGCTCATAGGGCTTGGAATATGATATTCTAGAAGTCAAAAGATCTTGGTTTACAACTGAGAATCAACTAACCAGCAAAACTGAACATCCTCTTTCAGGGGAAAATACGGACCTTCATTGAAACAGGGGACTTTCAAACTTTCCTATCAAAATAACTAGAGCTGAACAGAAAGTTTGATCTCCAAGTACAGGACTCAGGTGAACCAAAGAGGGGGTGGATGAGAAGGACTAATTATGAAGAATTTAATGATGTTGAACTATTTCTATTCTGGCATGGAAAGAAGATACTAATAACTCATATAAACTATCTCAGTTATAAGAGCAGTTAGAAGGAGCATATATAGACAAGACATAGGAAGGAGCTGAATATAATGGTATATAATATAGTATAATATAGTATAATACTATATATAATATAGTATAATACTATATATAATATAGTATAAAAGATGGAGTCAATGGTGATAAAGAAAAGTACTGGGAAGAAGAAAAGGAGAGGAAGAAGGGGTTAAGATATTTCACATGAGAGTCAAGAAAAAACTTTTAGAATGCAATGGAACAGGGGAAGATGAAGGGGAATGATTGAGCCTTTATTCTCATCAGTAATGACTCATGAAATGACAGAGGGGGTGGTTAATAGGGTAAAGAAATCTATCTTACCCTAAAGAACAATGAGAGGAAAGGGATGGGATAAGGCGGAAATAGGGGAGGGAAGCAGGGAATAGGTGATAGAAGAGAGGGAAGATCGTGGGAGAGGGTACTCAGATACAACACATTTCTGAACAGGACAGCATGAAAGGAGAGAGAATAGACTAGATGAGAATGGGGAGGAATAGAGTGGAGGTACAGCTAGTAATAGCAACTGTGGGGAAAATATTGAAGCAACTTCTCTGGTGGCTATGATGGGGAATGCAACTCATCCCAGAGACAGAGTCATTTGAATCTGAACATAGACTGAAGTACACTTTTTTTTTCTCTCTCACTATTCTTGAGGTCATTCACCTTTCTTGGGGGGGGGTTATGATTTCTCTCACAACAAGATTATTGTAATAATATAAAATTAACAAAACAAAAAAAAGAGAAGAGGATATAAACAAGAGAAATAATGGAGAAACAAAGTATAAGACTAAACAAATAATTTGGATATGTATGCTAAGTGAGGAATTTAGGAAGACACTAAGGGGATAACCCTGGATTACTAGGGAGTTAGTGCCTTAGACAGATATAGGGAGTTTGAAAAAGGAGTTCATTTGAGGGCAAAGGAAATGAGTTGTCTTTTAGACACGTTGAGTTTGAGATGTCTGAAGTATAACCAGTTCAAAATGCCTAACAGGCAGCTAATGATATGAAACGAGAGCTGAGGAAATGAGAATAGGGCTGAGATAGGGAGCTTTGGAGCTCAGAGTCAATGACATGATGGGGATTTTTTATTTGGTGTTCATTCATTTTCAATTATATCTTACTCTTCATGACTCCATTTGAGACTTTCTTAGCATAGATACTGGAGTAGTTTGTCATTTCCTTCTCCAGTTCATTTTATAGAAGAGGAAACTAAGGCAAACAGGGTTAAATGACATCATCACTAAAGATATTCAAAAGAAGCAGTCAAGTAGGCAAGCTACAAAAATCAAGAAAGGAGACAGCATGGGAGAACAAAAAGTGGTTAACAGTGTCCACTGCAACAGCAAATCAAGAAAGATGAGGATCAAGAAAAAAATCAAGAGTTTCTTTTTGAAGTTTGTAGCCAACATCCTATAAACCATGGCACACTAGAAATCTGATAAATATTTATAACACCTGGTCCCCAATTCACATTTCTCTCCTCTGTCTCTTAATCTATCACTCCCTCAAGTATCATTTTATTTTTCTAAATAATTTATTGAATTCTGCAATATATTTTGGAGGTAGGATAGGTAAGGAAGATAGTGTATATAGTATATTCAACTAGCTTGTGAGTGTACCAAAAAAGTATGGTTGTAATAAGACCTTTTTTGCTGCAGGAAATAAAAAGCATGTTATTTCCAACTGACAGTGGCAAAGGTATCATTTTCACCTTTGCAGGTAGGACAAGATGGAAAATGTAAGGATGTGAGGGCAAATCTGTTATCAACTTTTAAAATGTCCAAACTCAGGTATATAGTGGTAGCAAAACTGTATAGAAAAAAAAGTTTGAAGCATAAAATGATTCACTTCATGTCCTATCCACCATACAGGTATTTTTTCAGTGTCACTATTAGCAAAAAGACCATTACATGAAATCTTTCTTCACAATTTCTCCAGCAATATTTTCCAATTCTATTGACAATTCTTCTGGCAGACCAGTGCTTTGGATAGCAATGAAAACTAGACCTCTATATGAATGTCAGCTGTTGTTGTTATTATTATTATTATTATTAAATACCTTTAGTGCCTAGCAGTCATTGCACATAACAAACACTTAATAAACATTTTTGAATTAATGAGCGAGTTAATGGATTGGATAAAAATCAGCATGTTATACTTCCATGTCTATGAGAGATAGAACATTCTTCACGAGGGCACTAAGGTGGCACAGTGGATATAACACTGGCCTTGGAGTCAGGAGGAAGAGAGTTTGAATCCAGCCTCAGATACTTGATACTCACTATGAGACTTTGGGTAAGTCACTTAACCTTGCCCTTAACCCTGATTGCCTCACATCCAGGGCCATTTCCAGTCATTCTGATTCATATCTGACCACTGAACCTAGATGATTCTGGAGGAGAAAGTGAGGCTGGTGACTTAGCACAGAACCCCTTCACTCAAATCTAATTCATTTGCTTGTCATCACCTTTGCATGACATTTTCTTCAAAAATGAACAAACATCAAAATAGCAACATTCTTCTCAGGTTTTTTAGTCAAGTTTTGCAGTTTTCCATACCTATGAACTAAGAGACCAATTCATTCTTCCTAATATGGGTAGGAATAATTTTTGCATTTGATCATCTAACTAGATTTTAGTTTTCCTCTCTGTTAGTGTGGGTTTTGCAGTTTTCCATACCTATGAACTAAGAGACCAATTCATTCTTCCTAGTAAAGGTAGGAATAATTTTTGCATTTGATGATCTAACTAGATTTTAGTTTTCCTCTCTATTACTATGTCCCTTTCTATTTAATCTTATAATAAGGTGTTAGTATTCTTAAATCTCATTCTGTACATAAATGTCTTTTTTTTTCTTTTATCCAGTGAATGATTTCAACATGTAGCAATTCAAATATGGTCCATTAGATTATGAGTTCCTTTAGGGCTGGATTGTCTTATGTTTTTCTTTGTATCCCCTGTGCTTAGAACTGGGACCGAAATGTTCAGAGTGAGAATAAGTGATGTAAATATGACTCTTGTTATTTTTTTAATCCAAATAAAAATATACACTATATGAATCTGAATGCTATGGCATAAATTGAGTTTGATGTTGTTTCCACTACTGTAAAAATAAAATTGACAAGGTTTCTTAAATATATATTAGAACAGAGCCTTTATACAAAATTAAATGCTTACATAATACAATGCCTTAAGTAAGAGATTGTAAATAATCTCATATGATATGCTCTGTTTTTAAATCATGAGATAAATTCTCATTTAGAAGACAAAAAAGCATATCTGAGACTTAAGTAAAAAAAAATCCATTCTTCAACATAGGGTGTCTAAGATCATAATAGCTGATGTTTATATGACACTTTACATTTACAAAGTGCTTTACTAAGTATTTTTATTTGATCCTCAAAAGGGAAGTATTGAATGAGGTACCTGTGGTCATACAATTAATAAGCAACAGAGATCAGGATTGAACACAAGTACTGTTCAACCCCAGTTCTGCTCAGTCTTTCTTTTATCCCATGCCTTGATTTTCAATCCTTTTCTTAAAGTATTCTCTACAAGTATCCCAAAATAATACATGAAAATAAACATTGTGGTCTTTCTGAGATTTTCTTCTATATTCATTTTGTTATTTGTGTGTGGGATCCAACTGCCTTATAATTTTTTAAAAAGCAACTCTTTTAAGATAGTCTTTAATGTTTGAACATATCTTTTTGTACCGCCCCTCTAAAATCTCCCATCTTAAAAACATGAAAAGATGATTTAATGTATATAGAACATAGGTGACTCTTAGAAAAATGTACCCCTTTCTTCAGACCATTTTTTTCCTTAGTTCAAGAATAAATCTATGTCCACTTACTCCCAGATTGTTTGTTTGGGAATCTTCCCAGATGCTTTGATAATCCTGTCAGGTTCAGTAACTTTCTTCTAATATCCTAGCAACCATGAAAAGTTATTGAAATTTTCTAGAGACTAAAATCATTATTGAATATGGGTGCAAAAATCATAAATAAAATTTTAGCTAAAAGATTATAATAATATATTGCAATGATTATACACTATGATCAATTGGGATTTATGCCAGAAATGTAGATATAGTTTAACATAAGGAAAACTATTAATATAATTGATTAATCAATAATAATAATAAAAAACTTTTGATAAAGTTCAACACTCATTTCTATTAAAAACATTCAAAAATATAGTTATAAATGACTTTTTCCTTAAACTGATAAAATGCTTTTACCAAAACCCATCAATAAGCATTATTTAAAATAAGGATAAGTTAGAATTATTTCCAGTAAGATCAGGTGTAAAATAAGTATTCCCATTGTTATCAATGTTATAAGAATAGCAATAAGAGAAGAAAAGAGAATAGAAAAATTCAAAACAGGAAATCATGTAATAAAACTGTCTCTTTTTAAAGTTTGATAATTTACTTAGAAAATCCCAAAGACTAAACTAAAAAGTTAATTGAAGCAATTTATACTTTTAGCAAAGTAGGATAAAGTAAATTCATATCAGCATTTCTATATATCATAAACAAAATCCTGAAAAAAAGGAGATATGAAAAGAGATCCCATTTAAAATAATTCTAGATAGTATAAGATACCTGGGAGTATCCTTGCCAAAACAAACCAAAAACAAAATAGTACCCGTCTGGTACTGGCTAAGAAACAGAAAGATAGATCAATGGAACACAAGTAGACAATTTATAGCAGCAAATGGCTCTTATAGCCTTGTTATTCGCTTTAAGTTTTGGGAATAAGAATTCAGTATTTGGTAAAAATTGTTGGGGAAAGCTGCAATCAATCTGGCTAAAATTAGGCATAAGCTATATCTTGCACTATTTACCCAGATAAGGTCAAAATGTATAAATGACCCAGATATAAAGAGAAATATTACAAGTAAACCTGAAGAACATGAAACATGTTACCTATCAGATTTTTCGTTAGGTGAACAATTTATGAATAAGAGAGCAGTGTAAATGTAAAATGGATAATTTTCATAACATTCAATTAAAAAGGATCTGTACAAATAAGAAAAATGTAGCCAAGATCAGAAGGAAAGCAGAAAGTTGGAGAAAAAAATTTATAGACAACTTGTCAGCTATATAAAGAACTCTGTTTAATCTTTAAGAATAAGAGTCATGGGGACTTCCAGCCAAGATGGCGGAGAGAAGACAGGCACAGCTCTAAAGTCTCCTGATCTCTTCCCCATCTATCACATGAAACAAACCTCTTAAAAGAAATCTGACCCACAAAACCCAGAAAGAAAAGCCAGGAGAAAGAGCATCTGCCTCAGGATTTGTCTCCTGCAGCAGCTTTGGCTGAATTCAGGCGGGTGAGTCTGGGCTCAGAGGGAGGATCAGCCCTGGATCAGCCAGATTAACAGATGAATTGGAACCAGGAGTCTGAGGGCCCGAGAGCTGGACCTGCTGGATAAGTGGTGGGGCTGGAGGACAGGGGCTTGGGTCTGCAGGGGAACAGAGGAGCTGGTGTTGGTGCTGTCCCGCTGGAGCTTGGGGACAAGACTGGGGGGAGAGTTCTGGTGCAGGAGAGCTGCACACACCATCCTGGGACAATGTCTAAAGCTAGATTTGAACTCAGGTCTTCCTGACCTACAGACCCAACATTCTAAGCACTGTATCAAATAGCTGAATGTAAATATGTTTGTGCATGATATATGTGTGTGTTGTGTTTATGTGTGTATAGATTTATATGAATATGTGTGTATATATATTGATGAGAAGCCAGAAAATGAGAAGCCAGAGATTATGGTCATCTTTAGCTTTTCTGTCTTTTATCATGGAAGAATTTTCAACTTCTACAAAATTCCTTTCTAAAGGAAAAACACTTTTTTGAGTTCTTATTCAGAATGATGAACAAGAAATCTCTCTCAGCAAAAATAATTAAATCTTAATTTTTGTGTAATGCTATACAAAACAAATGTAAGGACCTAAGCCTTGACCTCAGGGAGGGCTTGGTCCTTAGTTAATAGTAAGACAAAGTATCCTGACTAGATTTCCTTCCTTTCTCTATGTCTAGTCCATCTTTAGCCCTCTCTCTACCCCAACACACACTTTCTCTGATTTTTCATTTCTATTTGGAAGTATTATAGCCCAGATTACTATTCAACACCTGGGAACTTTACATTGTAGGTACGGCTTGGTTTATATAATCTGTATTCCTCAAAAGTTGTATCTAAGTCAAATTGTTGTAAAATGGGATCATATTTTTAACTAACTAGGGTAACTCACTCTTTAATGTACCCTGTCTGTAATGGGTCCCTTTACAATATGAATAATCATCACTTAATTAACTTCATTACATGAATTTTCCTTAGACCTGAACATATCAGAATTTCATTTGACATGTTATGTTATCTAAGGGGAAGATACCCCTTAAAATATTTCAATGAGAAGGCAGTCTTACTTGTTTTCTTTTTGGTCCACTTTTTAGGAAAGGGAAATGCATATTCTAAATATCTTCTGGAAGGATAGATTATCTCTAAGTCTGCAATAGAACTCAAATAGGACATGAGATTCTTTTATTTTATGTTTCTTGATATTCCTCTTCTATCCCATTTTTAAATTATCTTTCTTTCCCATTCCTGCCTCTAGTTGTGGCTTGCAAAAAAAAAAATACAAGTCATAACCCCACTTTATTCTATCTATTTTTTTGTCTTGCATTTGGAATGCTCTTGAGAGAGACATTCTCCCATTTTATGGTTGATGTTGTTTTCATAGTGGTGATTCTGTTTCCCATAGCTCTGAATTTCAAAATCCTGTGATCTTTGGGGGCTTCACTTTGCAAAGCCTCTTTATTGGCATTCTCACTTTCTGGCTTCTCATCTTTCTCCCTCCAAAAACGCTTCTGCAAGATGCATCTTCCCCACCAATCATGCTGCTTCTGAGATCGTGTATCCAGTCTCTATGGTAACTGGGACACATGCCACACAAAACTAAGATTACTGGAGCAACCAACATAGTGGGAGAATCGACACATGTACTTTTCTGTCACTGCAGGAGTTCTCCATTGAAACAGGGATCAAACACTAGTCTTTCAAGATCCTGAGAAAGTAAGGTAGCAGCAGGGAATTCCAAGAAAACTAGGATATATGGTAATCCTCTCCAGGGAAGGCTGTTGATTTGTGGTTAGGTTTTTTTTTCCTTTGTTGCTGACTTTAATATGAAGCAACTAGAACAGTGTCCATGACCCTGACTAGAGAGAACTAGAGACGGTGATTGTTAGTGGAGAAAAGAATCTCCCTCCACATGTTCCAAAATATTCACAGCAGCTCTTTTTGTAGTGGCAAAGAATTGGAAATTGAGGGGATACCTATCAATTGGGGAATGGCTAAATAAATTATGGTACATGAATACTATGAAATACTATTGTTCTATAAGAAACCATAAAAGGTCAGGCTCTAGAGAAACATGGAATGAGTGACAGGATCTGATGCTAAGCGAAGGAAGCAGAACCAAAAGAACAATGTACACATCAACAACAACATTGTGAGATGAATAACCTTGATGGAAGCAGCTCTACTCAGCAGGTCAGAGAGCTAGGATACCATATTAGACCAGCTATGGACAATGTGATCCCCATTCAAAGGTAGAAAAACAAAACAAAAAAAAAAAACAAAAACAAAAACCCAACTCTTCAGAATCTGATGAGCACTTTATAAAAATTATCTCTTATGTATCTCTTTCCCTTAATCCCAATTCCTCATATGGAAAATGATTAATCTGTAAACATGTTTATCAAAAATATGTATATACAATGCTAACCAGACTGTAGCTGAGAGGAGGGGGTGGGACAGGAAGGTGGAAGTACCTCAAAAATGTACATGTGTAAGAAAGAGAGGAAGGAAGGAAGGAAGGAAGAAAGGAAGGGAGGGAGGGAGGGAGGGAGGGAAGGAAGAAAAGAACTCCCTTGTTCAATTTACGCATTCTCAAAATAAGTTTTTATTTATTTATTTAATGGCAAAGGCCTAATATCTTTTGATGTGTGCTATACCAAAAATCACTTAGCCAGAAATAATTTTTTGTGGAGTTATAAGGACAGAACTTCACAGACTGTTTCCAGTACAAAGTAGTTTGGCTCAGTCTAAGCAGGACATTGGGAACTGATCAGTATCCTCAAGAAAGACCTAGAATTGGGACAGGCAGGCCACACCAGCCCTGCAGAAGGCCTGGAATCCAGTCAGATATTCTGTTCTTTTTCTGCAAGGTCTGACTCTCCAACCAAGTTATGACCACCAAAGAGATGAGAGGTAATGAGAGTCTGAAATAGTTGTAGTTTAGGTGACAAAAGAGGATTGTGAGGAAGACTGATTCATTCTAGCCAAATTAAACTCCTGGTTTATTCCATATAACATAAAAGAAAAAGTATGAAGCCAACTGAGGTCCAAAAAAAGAAAAGAAAAAAAGTTCATATTTGAAGACTTTTTTTTTTCGTTGACGAACCTCAAAAACGGCTTTGATTTAAAAATGAAACTTGGCAAGTGATTAGTTCATATGTTTTAGTTTATAATATGTTTTAATCATTTGGGGTGTTTTCAAAACAAATGGTGAGATTAGGGGTTTTTTCGTCTATTTTTGGCCACTTTCCTCTGGAGAGTCCTTCTCTAGTGTTTAGCTTTGGTGTTCTTAGTATATTCAAAGAATGCTTTTAAGTATTTATTCTCCTCAGGCTGTGTATGTATAGATGAAAAAGCATAAGAGTATAAGGCGGGTTGTTCTTAATAACAGAACAACTCACCCTAACCCTATCTCTTTAATGGAGGTTTGATATTGAAGCCCAGGCAACAATGGTCCTTCCTAAATATTTCAAATTGTGCCAAGACCAGATGATTTCATAATCATGATATATCTCTAATACTGTGTAATACCTGCTTCTGTTCTCTATTCCCTGAATTAAGAGAATTTAAGGGATTGGGGAAGTGAGGCATGGCATGACATCATTTCCTTTTTCTACAAATCATCTTAAAATGCATTTTGTTTTCATTCTGTCCAAAAGGCATGGATTGTTGAGTCCCAACTCTATCACTTAGAGAAGTCATTTAATCTCCTCTCTGAGGCTGTTTTCTCATATGCAAAATGAAAGGATTGGATTCTATTACCCAAAGGGTCTTTCTACCTTGATAATTTTAGGGATGATGGAGCATCATATAGGAAAACTGAAATAAAAAAAAAGGAATAAAGTCATACAACCTTTATCAAACTCCCCTAGAGACACCCAGTTAAAGATGACATGATATATGTCTTATAGAGAGAAAACATTCTAGTTATAGCAAATGACATGAGCAAAAACATGGAGGGGGAAAGCACAAGGGTTATTTGCGAGTCAAAGAATAGTTCAATTTGACTTAGCTATAGAATGCAATGGAAACAAATAATATGGGAGAAGGATGAAAAGGTAAATTGGCACCAGTTTGTGGAGGAGATATATAGATGGCATCTTTTTAAAATGTGGGAAAGGGAGATGTGATATTAAATTCAATCCAAATATCTCAGTTATTTTATAAGAATGTAGGTCCTAACTTCCAAATTCAGATTAAATGGATCTCTGTTCTTGACAGTCAAGCCACATGCTTCTACTTCTGCTCTTTTAACAACTTGTATTTAAATTCTTTTTCAGCTTCCACATCTGTAATGTGGTACTAACACCATCCTTGTTCTTTCTTCACAATCACAATGGTGATTTTTTGAAAAATTACAGGATTTGGAATGCTTCTGGGTCAGAACACAATTTTACAATTTGTAAAATGCTAATTTATTGCAAAACATTATATATTTCTGTAGAAAGTAGAACTTTCCATCCATGGCATTAATGTCTATTTTTGCTTATGTTGAAGACCCAACCCTCATTTTTTTTCTTTCCAGACATCCATAGGAAATGGTGTATTAATTAGAAGTATATTGGGGGGGGGGGGGCGGCTAGGTGGCGTAGTGGATAAAGCACCGGCCTTGGAGTCAGGAGTACCTGGGTTCAAATCCGGTCTCAGACACTTAATAATTACCTAGCTGTGTGGCCTTGGGCAAGCCACTTAACCCCGTTTGCCTTGCAAAAACCTAAAAAGAAGTATATTGGGAACCACTTCTGCTACAGAGTATGGTAGGATATACCACTTACATATATAGAAGAAGGAGAGGAAGAATGGGGAGAGAAACTATGAAGAAAGATGGCCCTATCTACCACTTCTGCATATAGAGCTATTGGACTAGCACACAGTGTTAAATGTGATTCTTTCTCTCCCGTGAGACAAGAAGTTACAGCACAAAAAAATTGAAGAAACAAGCTGTAACATGAAGAGGTAGCAATGGGGTGAGAAGAAAGTGCAAGTCCTAAGTCTAAGCTCTCAGACTATTTTCCAGATGTTAATATGTCCCTAATTATTAGAGTCTCCCATCACTTACATCTCCTGTCCCTTCCAATTTGGTAGGCTTTCTTTTTTCCTCAGCCTTAATGGGGGTCCCAGCATTTTAAAATATACTTCTAGAGAACAGGTTAGAAAAGAGACAATCTGAAAGTCTGGGTTTCATTCCCAGCCTTGCCACTAATTTAAAATTACTATCATTGTCATGTTAAAAATATTTGTAGTGAACTTAAAAAACCTTGGTGAAAGGGTATTATTTGTCCATGAAAGTACACAAAATGGGAGCCTTCTATGGGGCAATGTTTGGTATCTTTGGCTGGTGCAAATTATTTCCTTTTGTATTTGACAAGAAAAACAAAACAGGGCAGCCTAAAGCAATGGGTCAGCCTTGGAGAAAGAAGACTTGGTTACATCTGGGTTCAAGTTCAGCATCAGTCACTTAGTAGATGTGGCACTACAGTTAACAACCTCTTAATAACCTAGACTTTCTCTGGTACTATAAATTAGAGATGTTGCCAAACTGCCTCACCAGAGAAGGTATTGTCACATTGAGACATTGTGATTAAATCACAAGACCATGCTAAGGCAAATTAAAAAATCCTTTCTCTTCTTTATAATTCTCTGCTTATCCTGCTAGATGTGTCACAGTATTGAGGTATAGGAATAATAGACTTTGTCATAAAATTTAGGCTTAAGGCTCATCTCTGCCATTTATCATCTTTGTGACCTTGGAGAAGTAACTATCTCCCCAGGTCTCAATTCCCTTAACTGTTAAATGAGGGGATTAGACTAGACACATTCAAAGGTGCTCCTTCCAATTCTAATATTATATTATTTACATTCTGCAAGTGACCATGAAAAAAATTTGAAATTTTAAATGATCCCCAAAATATTCCTTTTCAATATACTTTTACCCTTCTGTTCTATCTGCTTATCTACCTGGATTCCCCGTGGTCTTTACCTATCTAATCAACTGAACTGACAGATTAATTCACAAGTTGCTAGTGATTTAATGTCCTTCCCCAAAACTTTTCAGAGCATTTGCATTTTTAAGAGGACTGACTGAAGTGCAAAATACTTACCTGAAGGATTGAATCTGTAATAGTAGAATTTCCAACCCTGTAATCCATAGGAAGAAAGAAATTTATGTTTGGGAGAATCTTTTCCTTCCAGAATCATAGATATTCTACTACTTTACCCAATATTCTATGATATGCAGATATATAGATACATTAGATACATATTAGGTGCATATATATACATATATATAATACACACATACAAAATCTACATATGAGAGGATAACAAACAACAAATCATCTGAGTACTCATAGAGAGTCCATGCTCCAATTATTCTTTACATGCTTGAGTAACTCTTTAAGAACTTAATATAGTTTTATGTGGCCCTTTGAATAGCTAAGAAGATGCCTAAGCTTATTAGCTGATTTATTTGTTGATCCTTTATTGCAATAGAAAATATAAATAGATTTAGGGATATGTTTTGATTCTATGCATCATAGATGTCAGTTATATCCCTCCTAACCCTCATACTCCACAGCACATAATACCAATTCTTTGTAAATTCAATTGTATATGTGTTTTCCCTCTGAGCTTAATATAAATATATTTCTAACAAGGCTGAAAATCCACTGTTTCAGGGAGTAACATGACTAGACATAGCATAATTGTTTTTTAATCTCATAAGTCCTACTAGGTCTCATCCACTATAGGATGCTGTTTCTTTTCCATATAGGTCTTGAAGACTATATCAATGTCTCCCATTTGATTTTCTCAATCATGATTCACTCTTCCTTAGAGTAGTACCTTAGTACTCTCTCTTCCTCCTTTTTTCTTTTCTCCTGAGTCTCTTCTTCCTTTGTTTCAATATCTGATTCCATCCCTCTTCTTTTTCTCTTTTCCCCTCTTTCTGTCTTTCCTTTGTCTTCTTTTATCCTACTTCCTTCTAATCTTTTTGAAATGTTTTCTTTTATAGTCCCTTTTTAAATCAATCATTTTTCTGTGCTATATTTTCCTTCATCTTTAAAATCAGTAAAATCAAAACATTGATGATATTTGATAGTATCTAAAGAATGGGTAGGAAATTTCTCTTACTAGATCCACCGACTAGGCTCTCTCTCTTCTCTCTATTCATATACATGTATCATATATTCATATAAACATAAAACAATTTTAGTTGGAGATGGATTTTTAGGTTTTTTCCCCAAGATAAATATAAAATTTTCCATTTAAAAAAATTAAGAACAGGAGCTTAAAACTTCATTCAATAAATACCAGCAATCAGAGATTTTATAAACAGTACATCAGTTCCATATTTTGGCTAGTTGAGAGAAAGTCAGAGCCAGAAGAAAATGAAAGGAATAGCCATTTGTGTAGTGGGAAGATTACTAGATTCAGTATCAGGGAATCTAGATTAGTATACCAATTGTGTTGCTAGCTTCCTGTTTGACCTCTGGATCTTAGTTTTCTCATTTATAAGGTAAGAATGTTGGACTAGAGGGTCTCTGAGGTCCTTCCCATCTTTAAGTGAGAGAGAGAAAAAAAATTTCAACATTTTCTGTCTTCCCTGATTCTTTCCTGCAATTCCTTCTTAAAATCCTGATCCCTATATCTCTACCACCCATTGGCCTAAATTATCCCATCTCAACTTCTCCAAGCTACCCAGCTCCAAAGTCTTTCAGTTCCTTAGGACACATCTCTTTGATCCAATTCATCACCTCAAGGTCTCATGTTCTTATTCACTAGCCCACCCAAATCTCCCATCCAAGTAGACTGTGCCCATTATTTACAGTCTTAGTCTTGAAAGAATAAACAGATTTAGGATGCCTTACATCTGGAAGTTTTAACATATGCATGTAATTGTAATGGTTGGTCTTTACTGTGTGGCCTAGGGGAGGTCTACTGACAGTTAATTTTAGAAAATTTACTGTGTACCAGATGAAATTAAACCAAAGACCAGAGATTCTTCACTCAGAATCTAAGGGCTGTGGCACTGGGAAAGAAACTGACTTCACCAGGAATCCTTCAATTAAAATACAATGAAAATCAATAAGAACTCAAAGCTATAAAAATGAATTTCTAAAGGAAAAGGGTCTGAGCTTTTGAAATTGCTCCAACTGGTTCATTCTACTGTCAGAAGGTTGAACCAGGTGTAGAGAACAAAATGATAAACTATATCTAGCATAATCTTTTGTACTGGGGGGATGCATCAAGACAACTTTCCCATAGAGTTTGATCTATAGTGGTTTAATACTGTGAGAGTCCATCCATCATGCCTTACTTGGTGTGACTTAAGATTCCCTTTCAT
Source organism: Macrotis lagotis (assembly GCF_037893015.1). Taxonomy (NCBI): domain Eukaryota; kingdom Metazoa; phylum Chordata; class Mammalia; order Peramelemorphia; family Peramelidae; genus Macrotis; species Macrotis lagotis. The sequence goes on along the minus strand of NC_133658.1, from coordinate 565,719,095 downwards.
CAGGGTTTCACAGCTAGGACAAGGAATCCATGCATCAGTGATACAGTATTAAGACAACCAAGGGGTTCTTGTCTTCAAATTGAAATCAAGGGTGGAGGTCTGATATCATTCCAGAGAGAAGGCTATTTAAAGGCATTTTATGATCTGAACACGTGATAAATAAGCAAATGGGGAATTCTAGGACCTCATAATCAGCTGAATTTTTTAATGAAGACAATTTCAGGCAGGAAAGGTAATAAAAAGTCCACCTAGTTCAGGCTGAGAAGGACCAAGTGCTGAATGTTCAGGTAAAGTTTCCAGAAAGTAAGGATGTATGTGTGTTTATAATGACTTAATATTATAATCTAAGTGCATGTGACTATGCTTCAGTACAGAAAGGAGCAGAGAAGGAAGATGAAGAACTAGATGGAGAGGTTAGTATGGGAAGAAAAATCATTCAATCAGTAAGCCTTTGTTGAGAATTCATTATATTCCAGATTTTATGCTACATCCTGGAGATGCAAAAGACAAAAATAACATACACTTTGTTCTCAAGGAGTTTACATTCTCTTAGGGAGGCAACATGTAGACATGTATATATTTAGTATAAATGCAAGGTAATTTGGGGAAGTATGGTACTAATAGTTGGAAGACTTTGTATAGAAGTTATATAAGCTCAGTCTTGAAAGAAGTGAGGGATTCTATGAGATAGAATGAAGTAAGAATGAAGTCAATATGAAGTAAGAAGGAAACACATTCCAAGTCCGGTGACAGCCAGTGTAAAGTCCAGAGATAGAAAATGAAGCATCATGTGAAGAACAAAAAGAGAGTAAATTTGACTGGACTACAGAGTTTGGGAAAGAGAATATTTATAATGGGATTATAAGGTAGTTGGGACCAACTTGTGAATGACTTTAAAATTCAAACAAAAAGTTTCTATTTGATCCTGAAACCATGGGCAACCTCTGGAATTTAGTTGAGTAGGGAAAATGACATAACAAATTTGTGATTAAGGAAAATCACTTTGGAATTTTTGTTGAGAATACATTGGAGACAGACTCAAGTTGGAAAGACCAATTAGAAAGCCATTTTAATCATTTTAAGTGAGAAGTAATAAGGGTCTGAATAAGTAGTGGCTATGTGAATGGGAAGAAGGGACCAGATGTGATCACTATTGCAGATTTAGAAGTGATTTGATTTAGTAGCTGATCATATATCTGTGATAAGGCAAAAAAAAAGAATTAAGGAAAAATCCCAAGTTGAAAACTCCTATAGCTAGAAGAAGCGTAAAATTAGTTTGGAAGAGAACTGAGAGAAAAAGGTAATGCATTCCATTTTTGACATGTTGACTTTGAGATGCCTACAAGACTTATATTTCAAAATGTTTAGTATGTAGTTGGGAGATGCAAGACTCAAACTCCAAAGAGACTAGGGCTTATTATTATAAATAAATTAGATAGTCATATCCATAGAAATAATCTTTAAATTCAGAGTAACAAAGTGTAGAGACAGAAGAGAAAAGGGTTCCAAGGGCAGTCCTAGGGAGCATTCACAATTAGAAAACTGAGAAAAGGTAGATGCGAGGAGAACCAGATAAGAAGAATGTCATGAAAGCCCAGGGAAGAGAGAATATACAAGAGGAGAATTTAGCTAGCAGTATTTCAAAGAGGTCAAAGTGGATAAAGATGGGGGGGGGATTGAATTTGGCAATTAAGAAATCATTGCTAAATGGAGGAAACAGTTTTTTTTTGAGTGATGACATTGGAATCCAGTGAGAAGGGACTGAGAAAAGAGGAAGTAGTAGAGAAAGGAATTTTGAAAGAATTCAACAAGGAAAGGCGATATAAGATGCTAGCTTGAGGGGTTGGTAAGGACTAGTGAAGGGTTGTTGAGATTTTTTTGTATTTGGTTGGTTGGGTTTTGAGAATGGAAAAAAACTTGAGCATATTTATAAACAAAAGAGAAGGAACCAATAGATTATTAAAAATCTAAGAGAAAGGGGAATGATTGTGGGGGATATAAAGACTTAAAGGGATGGTGTTTAGGGCACATGCTGACCTCAGCAAGATATAGAGCTTACTCATTGAAAGCTGGAATAAAGGAGAAATGGAAAATGATATTAAGTGGTTTAGTTTGTGATGAAAAAAATAAGGAGAAGATATAGCTCACGTAGAATATCCTCTTTTCTCAGTGGAGAAAGGTGAGATCTTCAGTAGAGTTGTGCCCAAGGAAGTTCCCCACATATCTTATCTCCCATTTCTGTCCTTTCAACCTTCTTCAGAACTACAGTTGATGTCACTATCTTCCTCTTTCCCTGCTACCATGTTTTTCAATAATTCAATTAGATTCAGTTCAATAAGCCAATTAGATTCACTTGCAATGTGTAAGGTTAGGTACGGTACGGGAAAAATAAAATCAAGAACTCCTACCTTTAAGAAGCTTATATTCCATGGGAGAAAAACTATATATGTGGACAAGTAAATATATAGCTATATACAAAGTAATTTTGAGACATAAAGATCACTAGAAAAGAAATGACTAACAAATAGATAAATCAAGAATGACTTTCTGCAGGAGATCGTACCTTGCTAGACTGTGCCTTATAAGAAGGTGTACTGTAGGGAAGATCCTAAAGATTCATTAAGCAATAAAAATAAAACCAGCAACTATCTTGTTTTATTCTGCTAGTATAAAAATATTAACCAAGACAAGCAAATTTTGAATTCATTAAATTTCTCTTTCACTGTTTAGAAAAGATAAAAAACTGGTTTTTTTTAAAAAGGGATTGATTGGTGTCATGAACGTATTTTTTTACTTCTGTTTATGGAAGATAATAAGAGTATTAACATGGAGGTGGAATAGGTGTTTATAATTCCATCATCACTGTTTATATAAGATGTTAAAAAAAGTTTAAGAAGGAAAAAATTGGGAGAGAACATTTCATGCTATTTACATGCATTAAATTCTTCCATTTCTTTTTGTGAAGCGTATTTTGTGAAGCAAGTTGAGTAGTCAAATCTCTTTGTTCATTACCATAAGCTAAAGTAGGCAAGTTTAACTTAGTATTTTGGTGGATTTGTGATTCAATTAATATGGATACTCCTTGAACTAATGCAAATCGCGACTTCTTCACACTTTAGTAGAAGAGGGCTCTAAGTTGTTAGGGCCAAAAAATTTCCTAATTCAGTGGTCAGTCTTGGTAAGAAGCACTTCCAAGCTATTTAAAGCCTTTCCAGATTGGGAAGATGAGTCAGAGTTTGCATTCTACTGGCATCATGTTCAAGAACCCAAAATTATCTCATTGCCCTGATATAGAAACAAAGTAGAATTTTGGTTAAGTGTTTGATTTTTTTTAAAATATTGAAATATCAGGGGGCGGCTAGGTGGCGCTGTGGATAGAGCACAGACCTTGGAGTCAGGAGTACCTGGGTTCAAATCCGACCTCAAACACTTAATAATTACCTAGCCGTGTGGCCTTGGGCAAACCACTTAACCCCATTGCCTTGAAAAAAATAAAAAAAAAATTGAAATACCAAATAGGGACCACTTAAAAGATACAAAGGTGAACTATACTGAGTCCAATAAGTCCTTTCCTAAAAGAGGACAGCTCACTTCTGTTATTTTAATTAGATACAGAACCCAGGTGATGACAAATCCATGGTGTAAAATTTTTAAGATGTACTTCAAAACATCTGGAATTTCTTTCCAAGGCAATACAGTACAAGTGCTGTCCAAGGAAAAGACCATCTTCTATCATCCATAGAAGATCCTAGATATGCTTCACAGGAGCTGTCTCATACATAATACAGTCTAAAAACTGAATCTCAGTTCAGATCATTTATCACTTCCATACCTGGAAATTTCAGAAAATAGGAAGATTAAAACCTAGAGATGACCTTAGAAATCATCTATTCTAATACCTCCATTTTACCAAATAGTAAGGGAGCTGGAATTCAAACACAAGATTCAGTGCTCTTTTCAGAAGGTACCCATGAATGAAAAGATTCAAGAACAAATATGAAGAACAGATTCACCTATAAATCCAGGCAGAGTTTGGTAGATGAATGAATGAAGTGAATGAAAAAGCATTTAAAGGTTTTCCATGCACCTTGAACAAAACTAAGTACTTCAGGAGCCAAGATGATGGAATAAGCAGTAAATCACAGTAACACTCCCAAATTTACATCCAAACAAGTACAAAATGATGCCCCCAAACAACTCCTTGGACAGCAGCACTAGCAAAAAGGGAGGGGGGGAAGAACCTGGGGGGGGGGGAAGAAACGGTCTTTTAACCCAAGAAACTTGGAAGATTCACAAGAAAGATTACCTGTCTCACTCAGGTAATAGGGGACATTGATCCTGAACAAGAAGTATCCCAGCAAGCCAGTAGCAGGCCCCCACCTCAGCAAACCAGAGGGAAATCCTGAATTCTAGTGTGGGGGAGCAGGCTAATGCAGCATTAGGTCTCCCATGTGCCTCAGCACAGCCAGGGAAACAGTCAGACTCTAGATTCAAGTACTCCCAGGTGCTTCAGCATAGCTTTAGGCAAACAACCTCCAGTGACCAGACCTCAACATGCTTTGGTGGAACTCCCCCCTACCCTGAGAATGCACCCCACCAGGCTCGGGACAAGCCAGACACCAGCACTAGGACCCTGACAGTACATAAGCTGCCAGACCCCTCCATCTGGTCAGCGGCACTAACCATCTCACCATCCCACTCCCTCAGTCCCCCAACCAACACAAGGGTCCCCCATGGGCCTCAGAGCAACATTAGTGCAATAACAGATAGATCCCTGGCACAATGAGCCTGAGGCTCTGTTGTGCAATAAGAAATGATGAACAGATTTCAGAAAACATGAAGACTTGTACACACTGATGCAAAATGAAATGAGCCAGAAGCAGGAAAAAATTATTCACATTATACATGTTATCAGCAACCCTGCAGTGATCATCTATGAATGACTCCACTCTCCTGAGCAGCACAATGACTTAAACAAGTGGAAAGGAAAATGCAGTCCATATCCAGATAAAGAACTGATGGATTCTGAAAACAGATCAAAGTATACCTTTTTTTTTACTTTATTCTTTTTTTGTATTTTTTCTTTAGATCTGTTTCTTCTTTCAGAACTCTAAGTAATATGGAAATATGTTTTACATAATAGCACATATATAACCTATATCAAATTGCCTACCATTTTTTGAAAAGGGAGGGGAGGGAGGGAGAAAATTTTGCTGCTCATGTTAAAATTAATCCTAAAAATTATCTTCACATGCAATTGGGAAAAACCAAATTCTGTTAAGAATAAAATAAAATACCCCCCCAAAGAAAACATACTAAGAATTTTAAGACTTAAGAGGGATGAGAAAAGTGTGAATGAATTCTAAATATGAGTTTGCCTATGCAAACTCAGAAGAGGTGGGTATGATAGGGTGATTTCCGGAAACAAGGAGAAAAGCAATCATTTATTAAGCAAACAACAGGCCCTATGAAACACTTTACAGTTATTATCTCATTTGATCCTACTGACATGTGAGGTCTAAAGCATACAATCAAGTCAGCTGCCTGGTGTAGTGGATTAAGTGCCAGGGCTGGAGTCAGGAAGACCTGGGTTCAAGTCTGCCCTCAGACACTTATCTACCTGAACTTGAGCCTGTCATTTAACCTTATTTATCTCACTTTCCTTATCTAGAAAATGAGCTCCAGAAGGAATTAGCAAACCACTCCAAAATCTTTGCCAAGAAAACCCCAAATGGAGTCACGGAGAGTGAGACACAACTGAAAACAACTAAATAACACAATGGTGAAAGTCAAATTAATAAGTACTGCCAATGTGCCAAGCCCTAGTCCAAGAGTGTGTAAAGGGGGTGATATGAAAGTCCTAAAATGTAGGCAGGAGACTAATGTGAAGGTCATTAAAAATAAGAATTGGTTTGTTTGTTTTTTATCCTGAAGGCATTAAGGAGTCAAGGAAGATGATAGTGGTCAGACTTATATCTTTCAGTCTGTTAATTTGGCAGGTATGTCAGGAACAGCTCAGAGAAAGGAAGCAGGGAGACCAATTAGGAGACTATTACAGGGGTCCAAAGAGACAAGATGAAGCCCCAAAATACCATGACTGTGTGTGTGGTGGTTGGCAGGTTGTGTCCTTGAGAAGTTTGGCTGGTGTTTCTGCTCCCATGGGGTTTGGGAAGAGCTGTCTTAGGCACAATTTCATGTGCTTTATCCAAGACAATTTAGATTACAGATGAATTCTATGGAAGGCTGAATTTTCCTTCTTACTCTTGCCTGCTCTATATGTTATAGGATTCCTGGTCATTTAAAGAATTTTTTTTTAATTTTCTAACAATCACTCCATAGAGATGAGAGCCAGGGGTGGCTAGGTGGTGCAGTGGATAGAGCACCGGCCCTGGAGTCAGGAGTACCTGAGTTCAAATCCAACCTCAGACACTTAATAATTCCCTAGCTGTGTGGCCTTGTGCAAGTCACTTAAACCCCATTGCCTTGCAAAACAAAAACAAAACATGCAGATGAGATGAGAGTTTAAAAGTTTTGTGTGTGTGTGTGTGTGTGTGTGTGTATGTGTGTGTGTGTCTGTGTGTGTATGTGTATGCTCTGCCTGTTTACTACTAAAGTGAATCCACAAGCATTTTGAGGAAAGCAAGGAATGTCATAGTTTGTCTTTAAGATCTGTCATATAGAATGGGTTATTTTCTTATCCAATCTTGTACAAATCTTTAAAAATTTGAAGTCTTCTCCTAATGGTCCTTAGGGAAACTTCCTTGAATTTTTTTTAATATTTACCAGAGATGACAAACTATTAGGACCTTCTGGTGCTTTTGCTGGGTCCTAACAAGACCTGAGAGTTGCCTATCTCCATTTGTATGGCCAGGGGATATTTCTGTGATTTATCTCACAAAGACTTTCAACAGAACCTTACTCTTACTGTCTACATTAATGATATTCCTTCCTTTTGCCTTGACAAAAACCACTCTACACTGTATACATTATGTTAAAGCGGATTTTTTTTGTTTTTTTCTAGTGTGTGGACATATTCTATAAAAAGGTTTTTCAGTTCCATCATTTTGACAAGCTGATTCCATTAAATCACCCACCATCATCATGTTCCTTTTTTTTAAAGTTAGAAAACAGTGATCATCTCAGAATTTACAAAGCATTTGCTTTAAAAAAAAAAAGATATAGAAAAAACTATCCTATCCTTTGGAATGGTAGAAAGATCAATTGCATCACCCTTCTCTTCAGCCTTTTCTGAAAGATGATCAAAATAGAGAAAGGAGACTGCTGAGTTTTCAAATTAATGGTGTGAATGTTTTGTCTTTGTGTGTGTGTTTGTGTGTGTGTGTGTGTGTGTGCGTGCGCACGCACGTGAGTTCTTTTGAGTACCACTGAATACACCACCCTCCCACCATAAAAATAAAAAAAGACTATTTAGTACATTTTGTGGCATTATTTCTTTTTCTAATTCCAAGACAACCATGCCCTTCTTCACTTCAAGCAATAATTATGTTCAGATATTTGTTTTCAAGATTGAGAGGAAAGCATTACTGTGTCCTTTAAAGGAGACGTAGTAAATGAGCAAAATACTCACTAATTGATATTAGTATTATTAGAAGATAGGTCACTTCCTCTGAATATACACATACAGGACAAGTTATCTCTATACAATATTATAAAATAAGAGGAAAGATATTATACCTTAAGTTCTAGGGACTAAATTTTCAGAAATGAGAAAGGAACTCTCTTACATTATCAGTGCTTCAAACCTCAAGTACTTTGGGCAAAGACAAATGGACTTCCCCAAAGTACCAGTTATTGGGAATTTTGATTTACTAGAAATGAAATGAGCCAATGGTCTGAAAACAGTCTGGAAAATATTGTGTCCGTTGTCCTCCACCCATCCTTACCTTTTGACCTCAAATTATTTCAACCTTTTGTGTCTTATTTTTAAAATTCTCTTCTTTATGCTTTGATAGAGTTTCTTTCTTAATTTTGAGTGAATCCATTTAAGTTCCTCATCTTGTTTCAGGTACCTTCTTCTTATCTTTTGCTCAATCATTGATTTTGCTGCCCTTTGAAATCAGCTCTTCCATAGTATAAACTGAAGGATTCCTACTAGGTAGTTGAATAGCTTAATCTATTCCTTTAACAGGAGGTGAAGAAGTAAGCAGGAGGCAATATTATAGCCTAGTTAATTAATTGATGAATACAATAATATGAGTATTTATAGGATAACCTCACTGGTATGTGGTTTGTAGAATAGAAAAAATATATATTTACAAAGAAAAGAATATTTTAAAACTTTTGATAATAAAGAGCCTGGGACCCAAAGAGGATAATGGTAAAAGAAAGGGGGAAAACATTTTAATGAAGAATATGCTAATCAAGTTTCACTGTAAACTAAATGTGTTCTAGATGTTTTGACAAAGCTTATAATTCTTATTTGGATAAATCACATGTACATAGGAAGGATGACAATAATAGAGACAAAACTGTCCATGATTTTTGAGAGAGAAAACTTCAGTTTTAGTATTATGCAACAAACACATTTGATCATCTGAGTCATGACAGCTAGCAGATGCCTATCTAGTACAATCTTAAGGGCATTTGTCCAGTCCCCCTTGCCCCAAATTGTTTATCACTGCCTATCATAGTACCTGATTCTCCACCTTTAGAAGTGCTTTCCTTTGGACAGAGCCATAACTACCTGGGCTATTTCCACAGAAGGAAGAAGAAACACCATCTTGTGGCTTCCTATTTGAATATATTCTTCTTTCCAAGTAGATGCTAAACTCAGACTTTTCTATACTTTAGAAGCTGTACAAGTGCTATCAGTGCCCATTAAATTTGTCATCTAAGAACAAAGTCTTGGTCACCTGACTTAAGGTAAGACCCAAAACTCCATTTTTAAATGTTTGCTAGGACATCTTTATTTTTAAAAAGAATGCAAATCCCACTACAAAGGATAACACAATCCCTTTGTGAAACATAAGTGAACTGAAATCTCCTATTCTCTTACCATTCTGTAGAAAATTCATTAGCAGTTAACTGATCACAAGTTGAGAAAGGAAAGAAATAAAATTAAGCATAAAAGAAAAGATGGGAGGAAACCTAATTCATAGATTTGTCAAGGACTAGGTCTAGTTAAAGTTACATTATTTCCTTTTTCTTGAGCCCAATAATGGATGCATGGAAAAAAAGAATGAAGATGGGAGGGTAGAGAGAGCAGATGAACTTTACTAACACTAACAACACATGCTATCAGTTTCCTATGCCACAATTCCTCAAACTTCATATTATTGGCCAGCCTACCATCTTTATTGTTCAGTTCTTTCTTGTCATTTAAAACAGCAAAAGCAATGACTACATATTCAGACCATTATCCTAGTTGGGTTGTTAAAGTTAGCTTAATGCTGACTTTATTTTCTGTAGTGATACTGAACAAAATGTTTCTTTTTCAAAAGGTCTCAGACCTCTATCCTCCCAACTCCTAATCACAGTAATAACCAACCTCAAGGAGTCATTAGTGAAGACTTGAACAATATCCTATAACAAGTCAGCTATGAAGAAAATGGCATAGTTTATCTCTTTGATTCATGTTCTTATAAAAATAATGGGTTACAAAAGAAAGCCTATGTTTCTTTTTCTGTACAAAATCTTTATGAGGGACATTGGGACTGATTCTATCTAATGAAGACTGAATAATACCGCAAGAGTCTTTAATAGCCAAAGACCAGTTTTAGAAATAACTTTCTTTTGTAATCTAGTGCCATTTTTGCATGTATATCTGTGTGAGTTTGTGTGTGTATGTGTGAGAAGTCTCCTCATGTTGACTCTTCCATGAGTTTTCTGTTGATAGGTGCATCTAAATGATTTATAAGAGTTAGCCACATGGTATACTTGGTAAATTGTTAGATTTGGAGTCAGTAAAAGCTACATGCAGTTTTTACTTCTAATCCTTGCCATCTGTCTAACCATAGACAAGCCATTTATTCTCTCTGAGGTCAGTCTCTTCATCTGGAAAATGGGGATGACACCTGTAATACCACAGAATTACAGTAAAACTCAAATGAAATATCATATGTAAATTACTATATAAATGCCACCTATTTTATGATAAAATTCTGAGCCATAGAATGGACTCAGTTGCTATTTAGATAACATAATATGCTTTTTAAAAACTGAATCCGCTTTAGATTGATCATTGCCAAGGAACTAGCAGCTGGATTCCCTCCTTTCTACAAAGATAGACCTGGGAAAATTTTTAGGAACGTGTTGTGTACATTTCTATGCATGAATCTAAAGGAAACAGTAGGTATACTGTTTTTGGGGTTCCAACAAATTAATCTGTATTTATGCCAGTTTTATAGTATAATAAATCAACATATATATAATATATGTTATATAGATATACACATTATATATATATATATATATATATATATATATTCCTTTAAAGTTTTTAAAACACATTAGATGCATTACTATTTTTCTTCCTCAATACTAACCCCTTGAAGTGGTCTTGTAAGTATGCTTATTGTGGTTTTACAGATGAGGAAACGATATCTTATGCAGTCACAAATATAGAAAGTATCAGAGGCAGATTGGAACCCAGATCATCCTTATTTCAGGTCTTAAACTCCATGCTTATGGTTGCCTCTTGTAATATTTATGAAATATGAAGTCAGATTTATTAGACATGAAGGAATTAACTTTTATGATATTATGTTCTGAGTAATCATATTAAAATTGCACTTAATTTACTCTAGAGGATATCCTGATCGATTATTTCTGTGTGGCATGTGTCTCAACAAATTGAATACGTAGGTAAGCTCAGTATACATTTTAAATTTAATAGCAGCTTCTTTTGGCCAGCTTCTTTTTTTCCTGGTGGTCTGACCTTCTCAATTCCCAAGGTTTCAATCATCATCTCTCTGCTGATGGTTCTCCAAACTTCTTATCTATCCCTAACTTCTCTACTTACCTCCAGTCATTGTACATCTCAAATTGCATGTTCTGTAGACATCTTAAAAACTCAGCATATCCAGAATGGAACTCATCATCTTTCTCCATATACTCTACCCTTTTCCCAACTTCCCACTATTCTGCCAGTCATTTAGACTTACTGAGTATTATCCTCAATTCCTTACTCTTTCACTCTCCTTATCCAAAATGTTGCCAAGCCCTGTCCATAACTTCTCTCACATGTGTCCTGCTCACTCCTCTGATACTTCCACCACCCTGATGCAGGTTCTTATCACCTCAGGTCTGGTCCTGGGCAAGATCCTACTGGTTGGTCTTCTTGCTACAAGTCTTTCCCCACTCCAGTCCATCCTGCAACTAGCCATTACAATGATCTTCCTAAACCATTTTAGTCTAACCATGTCATACCCCTATTCAGTAAACTCTTGGTCCTCCCTATCACCTCTAAGATCAAATAGAAAATTTATTGTTAGGTGTTGAAAACCCTACCTCCCCAACCTTCTCAGCCTTCTTGTACCATACCTTTTACCACACCTCTGCTCCACCAGGTAGTCTTTGATTCAGTGACACTTACTGTCCTAGATGTTAGTTGTTGCATATACTCCATTGCTTGACTCCAGGATTTTCTCTGACTTCCCCCCAGGCCTAGAATGCTCTCCCTGCTCATCTCTACCTCCTGGATTCTCTGGCTTCCTTCCAGACCCATCTAAACCCCACCTTCTAGAGGAAATCTTTCCTGATCCCTTGTAATTCTGAGGTCTTCCTTCTGTTCATTAGTGACAACTTAACCTTCAGTTAACGTATTTGTATGTAGTTGTTTTCATGTTGTCTCCCCCATTGGACTGAGAGTGCCTTGGAAGTGGAGACTTTTTCTTTTTTTGCTTGTATTTGTATCCCCAGAACTTATCATAGTGCCTGGCACGTATTAAGCACTGAGAAAATGCTTGTTGATTTGATTTAATATTTTTATTCTACTGCCTGCGACTGGTGAATGTGTGTGTTTGTAAGTATTAGATTAGTGTCTGTAGGTCAAGGATTATGCCCCGTTATTATCATTAGATAGTACCAAGCAGAGAATCCTATATACCTTAACTGGGCATTATTGATGAAGCTGATAGTGTGTGTGCTATCTTTCCTCCTTGTTGAAATAGTAACGCTTCTACAACTGAAAGGAAGCAACCTGATTCTAACTAGTAGCCTTAAAATGGCATCCATAATTAATTTAAACTGCTAAAGACCACTATCATTTTCACATTTGACTAATTATTCGGTTGAATTTTATGTTGTACTTCTATTCCAAAGAACCATCTGTGGAATATTGCCCTGGAATGGACAAAGCATTGCTTTATTCATTGGCAGTCAATGTGAGCTATGAAGTTCATTTATATATAACACAGTATTTTTATTTATAGTAGATGCCATAGCATCTACAAGAATAATTGATTCATCTCAGATAGAATCCCTGAGTGATGCTATTTTTATACACTATATCTAAAAAAAGTCAGAGTTCCTAGTTTATCATACCTCATGTCACAGATTCATAGAATAACTCTAGGAATATTCTCAGAATTAGACCTAATCACCTTCCCCAGAAGTCTATGGCCTTTTTTAGTACCTCTTACTACTGATTCACACTTGCCCAACACCACAAGTGAGGACCAGGCTTAGAGAAACTCCAATTTTGAAAAGAGAGATGGCAAATGGTAAGTGCAGAAGGAGAAGCAGTAGAGCCACATGTATTTTAAAAAATGACTCCTAGTCCTACTCTGTAACTTGGTAATTGAATTCTTATTCTAATTTTAGTTTATTATCACCTTTTTCCTTTATTCTTATTTTCAGGTTATAGTAGTCCTTAGGGATTCTTTAAACTGCATCTTAAGGAAAGATAGGCTATTTTGTGGTTACTTGGTCTTTCTTCTCATGGGAAGAAATATATTGCCATATTGCTGTTGAGAAAAATCGGCTACAAAGGATATAACATTCATACCACTCTCCACCTTATAAATGATGAAGAAATAAATTGAAATGTAAAAAAGGGGTTAGGAAGAGTCAGTAAAATGGAAATCAGAGAACTGGTGTGCATGTTCTCTATCTGTATAGCTCCATTACCTCTCACTCTAATTTAAATCACTAAACTTGATGCCAAATTAAAAAAAAATGAGGAATTAAAATGACCAAATTCAGGATACATCAAATGTCATTAAATCTAACAGAAATTTTTTTTACTCTGTCAGATCAAAAAAATCATGTATCCAGGATAGGATTGGAATATCAATTGACAGGAACCAGGAAGCTGGCACTTTTTCTGAGAGACATATGAATCTATAAGTTGAATAATGCTTCATCCTTTGAAAACATGGGAAGCTAGAAAGATATTAGGAAAACCAATGAGATAAAAACCCTCATCCCAATATTTAGAATTATTCCCACATAAAAATTAATGAAGTGCTTTTACCACAGGAAAGAAATATTCAAATATATTAAATTGCTTTTTATATCAAAATTGTTGCTAACTTCTCCCCATTGGAAGCAAAGCTATGACCCTGCCTAATTTAAGAAAAAATAGATTGAAAGAAAATGATTAGTATCATCATTGAGATTTTACAGGGTTTTTAAAAAGGGATTATCCCTTGGTCAGTATCACATTGCCTATTCCCCTCAAAAAAAAAGGTTAAGAAACTTTGGATTAGTGCTTTAGCACTTCTCTTGTGTCATCAACATCAGTCATGATGAATAAATTGTACCATATCTTTTTCCCAAAAAAAGAAAAAATAAATTTAATGGATTTTAATTACTTAATAAATTTACTAACTTGCTACTACTTTTTATAAATGTTATAATATTTATTAGTTCTTAAGATGATAGGACCATAGATTTAGTACTGAAAGGAACCTTAGGAGTCATTTAATCCAACTCTCTCATTTTACAGATGAGTAGACTAAAGCCTTGTTATTCCTCACATAGCTGTAATGATGAAACATAATAATATATGCCATTTTCTAATAAGATCTTGGATTTCAGTATGGTCTAATCTGGTACTTAATGAACTGGGATGAGAATCAAAATATCTGGACTCAATTTTTAATTTACACCCCCCCCCTTTTTTTTTGTATGTACCTCAAGCTTTTCACCACAGACCATAGATAAAATGGTAGTTCTCCCTTGGCTTAAAAACACAAAAATTAAAAGATTAATTTGAATCAGTTTGTCTTCCACCTTCATTAAGCAAATTGACCTGTATAACACAATATAACTCCAGATGAGGTGGAGTAGTTGGTAGAAAAAAGATTTCCATATGCATTCATGATGAACTCAGATGTAGCATATGTTCTCAAAAAACTAAATCCTAATCTATGACCATGGCTATAAGATCAAAAAAAGGCACAGCTAGAGAAGGCATTGTATATATAATAGCATTTTCCTTGTCCTTTCCTCATCTCCTTCCCTTTAGAGCTTACCTTTCTATATATTGAAGATTAACTTTTTAGAATGAGGGCCTTGGAGCTTCATTTGGAATCAACAGCAACCAGCCTTCTCTGGTAGAGAAGCATTAGTTAAGCATTTATCAAGTCCTATCATGAGCAAAATATTACATTAGATGCTGAACATATAGACAAAAAATGAAACAGAACCTTCCCTCAGGGACCTTTGTACTTATGTAAACAAATACAAGACTATTTACTAAGGAAATGTTAAAAGGAAGATTTTCCCTCTCATCTATCCCATGAAATTCCAAATAATTTAAGGGAAGAACTAAATTAAGTTAAAATAGCAACTACAAACGTACTTTTAGTTCCTTGGAATCCATGATCATGTCATCATTTACCTTATGTAATGGAGCTAGAATTAGAATTCACCTTTTCAGTAATCACTCAGTGGTGCTTAATGTGGACCAGAGCACTAGGCCTAGAATCTGAATTCATATCCAATCTCAGACGCTAATTACCTGTGTGATCTTGGGCAAGTCATTTAACCTTTTCCCCTTAATCCACTGGAGTAGGAAAAAGCACTCCAAGGCAAACCAGTCCAGTACCTTTGTCATGAAAACCCCATGAACAGTATTAACATTCTATGGTCAGGAGGAATTAGACATAATGGAATAAGCACATGTGTTTAATGCCTCAAATTATGGCAGTTTTCCAATTCTTTGAGTAATATCAGTGACTTGAGACTTAATATGTTTCATGCAAATATTTTTAGTCTTTTGTGAAACTATCACAGATTCTTCTTAGGATTCTGGATGAAAAAGACTTGAAGATATATAAGGTGAATATCATGTAGGGGGAAGGGGCATATATCAATAAAATAGCAATTTTACCTGTAGAAAAATAAATCTATGTAGATTAATACTTGTTCTTGAAATTGCATACTAGATTGTAATTCAATCAAGGAGTAGGGGTCTTCTGACATTTATGAACATTTATGAATAGTATAAGAACTCTGAGATTAAATTTTAGCCTTACTATTCAATTTGGGATCATGTATTATTGTTATTCATTAATATATAAAGATAACAATTATATCCAGTAAAATCCCCAATTTAATTTGTCTGTAATTTGTCTTAGACAGTGGCATACACATTGTGATCTTTTTCTCCATCTCAGATTCATATCACTCATGGCCTTTGTCATTTTAAGTCCAGAAAGAATAATATTATGCTTTCTAGCCTTCAGATGTGCTGGGTCAACTTAGGTGCCATTTATCCTGTTACAACCTGACAACATTTGAACTTTAACTCTGAATTATTCACTTTTAAAAATGTATATGTTCATTAAAATTTGACCGAAAAATTATTATTATTATTATTATATATTAAGTACCACAAAATACCAGTAGCACTAAATATGAATAATGGTAACTTTAACATATGCTAAAGAGAATTATTTCATTTATGATGGAAGATTTAGTAGACAATTAACTGATCTGATTCTTTCCCTCCCTGCAGGGGAGGAAAGAACAAGCATGTATCAGAGTAGGAAATGACAATTGAGCAAAACCTAAGTCTTTTTTAAGATCATCCTTTTTCTACATCATGAAATACGAAACTTGGAAGGGATCATCAGAATCATGTAATCTAGCTCCTTTTTTTTTAAGGAGGAGATAAGCGGCCCTAAGAGGTAAAATGACTTGTCCAAAATCATAAAGAAAAGAAGGCAAAGATAAAAATAACTGTCCCCAGGGACTCATATATACACTATTTATCTTATTGACAGATCTCATCAAATTCATTTCCGGAAACATTTTGGAAATATTTTCACATTGGCAGATATTTGAATTCAGACTTCACAGTTTTATTATGAATATTCTTTTAAAGGCTTTAGTCTGTAGGAATCAGTCATGTGACATTTATTATAAAGCATATTGCATTTCTCTGGGAAATTCTTATTGCTCTTAATGGAGCTCTCTCTTCCTGCAAGTTTTCTAGAAAGTGCTTTCTCCTGGTTTGCCCATTCCCCTGGTCAAATCTATTCTTCTTTTAAATGAATCTTAAATGAATTCTTCTAAAATAACTTTATGGCAGAGCTTCTGATATAGAAAGCTATCTATTTGTTTTTCGGCACCCTTGATTGGTTTGCTAAAGTGCCTTGAGTTTTCTGCCATCTTAATTATATCCTTTTAAGGAACAGGCTAACAAGAATGACCAAGTCAGCCTTAAGGTTGAGTGATGATATGCTTGAGAGTTACCAAGGGAAAAAACCACCCTCTTTCCCCATAGTTACCTAGATAGTATTTATATCTCTCTTTATACTTTACAAAGTGCTTTACAAATATTATTCACAATAACTCTGGGAGGTAAGTACTATTACTTCTCCCTATTTTTCAGATGAAGAAACAAAGGCAAGGAAAGATTAAGTGACTTGCCTGTGGTCACACAGCTTGTAAGTGTGGGAGGCTAGCTTCCTGATTTTCTTTTAAAAGTATAAATACTCCTATAAAGGGTGACACATTAAGTTTCTGACCTTGATATGTATCACTTATGAGATCATCTATAGGAGAGGATGGAGCCTATCCAGATGAAAAGTTTGATACCCTGAGGGAGAAGAAATAAAGACAGGGAGAAAAAAGATACTGAAGACCATGTGCCTAACTACAACTGTTTTGGGGGCTACTTTCTTCTTCCAGGTTTTCTATATGGTTCACCTTAACCTTAGAAAAGACAAAATTAATCAAGGTTTGATGCTTTCTCTTTCTTTGTCTAGTTAATTAATTATGAATGACATGGTGATGCTTTCTCATATTTTAGCTCATACTTGGAATAGAGATCAGAGTATCGGAATCCACATAGACTCTGTGACAATGAGTGCCCTGTCAGTCACCATAGCAGGAGGCCTGCCCCTTTGGAAACCCCTTCCCTGAAGCAGCTTTCTCTGTTCTCTTTGTATTGCAGGTGACAAACTACATGGGCTCCTACTGCTTGACCAGATTCCCTGCTGAAACCAAGCTTTCTTTTCTCCTTTTTGCCATATCATTTGCTTTATTTTTAATGGTTTAATTTTTCCTTTTGTTTTCTCAGATCAACAGTCAATCCCTCATCTGTCCCTGAAGGGTCTCATCCCCTCCTCTTCTGTAAGTAAATCTGTTTTAATAATTTTTAAGGGAAGAGTCCTGTTTGAAAAATGATCATTCATTTTTCATCATGTTTTTACTTGACTTAACTGTAGGTTCATAACATAATACTAGATGTATTTATCATTTTCTTTACTTTTGTAGATGACACCAATGACCAACATTGTTGTCCATGAGTCTAATTAGAAAGACCCTTTCCATTTTATCTTTCGGGCTGCTAGCAGTGACTGTTTGCAAAACCTGATGCTGTTTAGGAATTTAACTGATATTGCTCAGAAACTTACAAAAGTTTTGAATATCTCCTATTCCAATCATTCAACAAGTATTCACTAGGCCACACTGAAGTACAAAGTATTCTGTCCAGCTTTTTATTAATTTTAACTTTAGATAAAATTTTTAGTTCTTTCCTAGAATTTTAAATACCTATCAGCAATTGGTATAGTAGCTATTAAAAATGTACTTTTATGGCAAAGCTTAAAGTTCTAAAAAACTCCTTGGTCCTGTGTTTCATGTTTGCAGTGTAGACACAGTCTCTCTTCTCTCTTCCATCTCTCTCTCTCTCTCTCTCTCTCTCTCTCTCTCTCTCTCTCTCTCTCTCTCTCTCTTTCCCCTCTTCTCTCTCTATATCTTTCTTCTCAACAAATTGGATTTCAGTTTGAAATTATAAAAAAACATTTTTATGATTTAATCCCTGACCTAGCAGCCCTGAATAGGACTGTGCTTTCACTTTTAGCTGCCTGAACAATTAGAAGGATCTCTCTCTAAGGTCATTGATAGGATCATTGGAAACACAGGAATCCTGCCATTTGACTAGAAACCATAGCACCTCCCACCCCTTAAGAAGTCTTCCTGCTGGGGTAAGCTACAGTAAGCATCTTTCTAACTGTGCATCTCTCTCTCCTGTGGCCACTCTCCATGGTCCACAACAATAAAAAGCTCCATTCCATTCTCAGCCCTGGGGTATTCCTTATGCTGTAGCCATTTGCACTGAAAGAGGGTCCTTCTGGCCCTTTCTGTAAATGTTCCTTGCAGATGCACACAGACAGATCTAGAGAAGTAGAAGTCTTCCAAAGAATAGGCAGTGGGTGAAGCCTAATCTGACATTTATTTGACAGAGAAAGGAGATTGATTAAAGTCCCATAAGACCTGTGCCATGTATTATGCATTTATACAGCAGGGGTGGTTCCTACCTGCCCCTGACAAGTCTTGTTATTCTCACTTGTAGTGCTGATAGTGAAGGTCTATTAATGCTTTGGAGGGTGTCCATGTGCATGTTTACAGTTAACACTTGGTACTTTAGCCTTGCTCCCTTTGGGTTACCTAGTGCTGCATAGAGCTTATATTCTGACAAGCACATCATTTTTTTTTATTATGGTTCTTTTATGGAAAACAGTTCACATGATAGCTGTGTGTTAGACAAGGCATTAATCCTCTCGTCACCAGGCATGAGTCAGCACGGTGCTCTCCTGGCTGCGCTGCCCTGGTTAATTATGACGTCAGGACTGGAGGGCAAGGCTCCCACAAGGAGCCACCAGCACTGGGGCCTGAGGACCTCCAGCCAAAAGGAAAGGATTGAGGAGGAGAATTTTGAAGGGAAAGCATAATTGAAAGATTGACTCTGAAATTCTTTCTCCCTTACATCACTTTCTAGTGGGGCCAATTCTGAAACCAAATAGAGTTTACCTTCCAAAAATATGAGAGGAGGGTGTAAGGGAGGAGAATGAGGAAGGGAGCAGTGGCCTATAGAGAATGTGAAGCCTCTACACTAACGCCTCCCCCCCCCCCCCAGGTAGGCTTTTTGATCATTTAGATTGTTCCAAAGCAGGAGTCTGTTCCTTTTTCAGTGAGGTAAATAGAATCCAGATGTTCTTTGGGGTTTCTGATAGCACTTCTGTACACAAGTGCCCCATATAAAGAACTGATAACTGCAATGATATCACCCCAGTGCCTCATCCAAAACAGAAGAAAGTGCCTTGGGAACTGGTCAGAAAACTAGGCTCTTTTCAGTGTTCCTAACTTGCCTTTCATTCCCAGTCAGATAACATCAGCTCCTTCTGCCTCTTTCCTCTCTTCTCTAGCCCAGGCCTTGCATTTAGTCCAGAATCCAGTTCCAGATTTTGACCCTGACTTTTAATTAGGCCTGACTATGTGCTGAATTCTCCAGGTGCTTTTTCTATTCCACTGCTCTGATCGCAAGAGGAATTTCCTTTGTCCTTCCTTTTTTGCCATAGACAAAGAAAAGACAACTCTGTAACAACAGTAACTTTCAGCTCTTACAGGCTTTACATCTATTCCCTCTTTTGGTCCTCAGAACATCCCTTGGGGATGGGGATGGTGAGAACAGCTCCTGGGTAGCCAGTGATTTACAGTTTATAAAATACTTCCCCGTAAAAATGCCATGGATTAGTTCAAGTATTATTTCCCTCACTCTACAGATGAGAAACATTAAGCCTCAGATAAGTAAAGCTAGTTACCTGCTGGTGTTTAACAAGTGTTATGCCTAGAACTCAAACCCAGATATGCTGACTTCCCAACCACTGGTTTCCTCCTTCCAAACAACACTGAATCTAACTCAGTGATGTGGTGTGCATAGAGGTATGTGTGTGTGTGTGTGTGTGTGTGTGTGTGTGTGTGTGTTTGCTCTCTTCCCAATTAGGATATAAACGTTTTATGCGTAGGAATTGTTTTTATTCTTTATACCCATACTCCAAACACCTAGCACAAGGCCTGACACATTCTAGGTGCTTGTTGATTGATTGTCCCAGTAGGGGAAAAGAATGCTAGATTTTGAGACAGGTGAATCTTGAGATTGGTTCCTGCCTCAAATGATAACTTTAGCTGGTAACCATTGAGTAAGCTACTTCATTTCTTCAGCCTCAGTCGCCTTTCCTATAAAACAGAGATAACATCTATTATATAGGATTTGTTGTGAGAATCCATTGAGAAAATATATGAAGTGCTTTGTGCTTGGCACATTGTAAAGTATAAATATCAGTTATTGTTATTTTATAATACTATGTTGCCAGAGCTTTCTCCAGTCATGCTGTCCTTTAGCAAATGACTTTGAACATCTAATTTGTATAACTTACCCCTTTCTATGTGTGGGATATCTGCAACTCAGATTTATTTATCTGGACTCTGGCCATCATTTTTTCAGGATAGGGAAATTAAGATGACATTCTTAAATGAAGAAATGATAAAGAATGATTCCAAACTACAATGGGATTCTCCATCATACACACACACACACACACACACACACACACACACACAAACACACAAACGTCCACGAGTCCCCAGTTTCACCCAGCATGTGTTCCTCCCTCTTACTGTCACCTCTATCAATAACAAGGCCAACAACAACAGGCAACAAACAACCTACACTGTTTTAACTACTGTTGCTACATAGTATTTTCAAGCCTCTGGCTCTCTCTCTTTTTCAGTACCAAGTGCTTGTAACACGCTTCCAAAAAACTTAAAAGACAGCTCCTGTTCTCTTGCTATATTGCAGCTAATTTGGCTTGATTTGTTTTTATCATCCACTTCTGCTTTGTAGTGATGTGTATTCAGTTCCTTATAGAGATACTTCTCAGCTAAGTATGATGCAAAAAGGCACAGCCTTTATCCTCTTTATCCTCTAAGATGGTGGAGTTAAATTCAAATAGAAACGGAGGCTGCCTAAACCATCCAGAAAGAAAGGATAGGGAGGACTGATGTTAATTTAGAAAAAAACACATTAATATTAACTGTTTTTAATGTATCTTTGTTTCATTAAATATTTCTCAATTACATTTTAATCTATTGTGGGCTACAGAATTAGGCCTCATATTTGACAGTTCTATCAGAGATGAATTGATGCTTAAGTCTCCACGACTATCTGATCAGAGTGAACATTAAAAAATGGTTGTCTCAGCTCCAGAGTTGTTAGACCTCCTGAAAGGTGAATATTGCCTAATGGGAAACTGTAATATTTGGACCAGAATGGAAACGGGAAAAAGAGTTTTCCCCATTTCTTTTCTTATTCTTAAACAGCAGCAGCCATCTTTATTCATATGTAATGGAGCGTAATCTCTTAATATTGTTCCCCTACAGTCAATTACTCCCTAAATTTCCCATAATTTCCCCATTGCTGTCTTTTTCAGAGCAGAAGTTCCATACCACCAAACTGACTCTCAACTTGTACACAGTCATGAGTTGACAAAAATTCAAAAATATTCATTTCTTCTCACTCTATCAGGGTTCATCATAAATGTGCTTTTCTCTAGTTCACTTTGAGCTGACAAGACAATGTTAAGAAAATTCTCAATAGCTTATGCCATATTTACCATATTCTCTTTTGCATGTGTGTGTTAGGAGTGGGGGAAGAGAAATTAGTGTGCATGATTTTTTTTTTGAAGGAGCCACGCCTTGGCGCTCTAAAAAATAGACTTAGTAGATGAATAAGAGAACTAGTAGGAACCTAAAGTAGACCTAGGTTCTCCTAGTGACCCTAGTACAGTTACATAGCCTGGTAATCAGATGGTCAATTATATGTTTGTCAAAACACAGTGGGCCAAATTCCAGGCCGCCAGCTTTGGTGGCCCAGCTTCTGCCAACCAAATGTCATCTGGGAACACGCAACACTGGGCACTGTGAAAGAGTTTGAAATAGACCATGCTGAAGCCAACCCACTGCCAGTCTTACAACACCAATATGGCATGCACAGCCGGGCTCCATATTTCTGAGCTTAGGAATTCACTGTACCAGACACATGGGGTCAGATGGGTTTATGTTTTCTAGGCTAACATTACCAGCTTTGAATATTGTGATAATTCCTCAATAATTTCTAAGGGTTTTTCCCCCCATGTTACCTCTTTGTAAATACCACTCTGGCCATGATGATTAAGAGAACCTTATAAGCATCTCTTAGGAGAAAAAAATAAATAAATTTGCCCTGACAATGTCAGTAATTCTGCTAGAGGGATTCCAATACTCAGAAGATTACATTTAAAGGTCTATAGCTTTTAAAATATCAGGAACCACCTTGGCAACTTGCAAAAAGCAGAAGGGCTTTACTTATTTTATAAAATCATTTGCATATACCTGCATAAATAATGCTCCCACCTGTACTTTCATGCATTTAGGTTGAATAAAATAAATTCTGTCATCTTTAAAATGTCCATCGCTATTCACTGCCCAGGCACCATTCTTTGTCTTCAATTTTTAATGTGACTATAGTTCTAAAACTTTTACAATCTCTGGAGCACTATATTAAAACAAAGAACCCCACATATTTGCCCACCCTGGTACCACTTCTTGCAGCCTCCCTACCTACCAGACAACAGTGAGTTCCATAAACTACAGAAGGTGAGGGGGATGGAGGAGATCGAAAGAAGACAGACAGCATCAATAAGATGAAACACAGAGGAAAGCAGACTGATATTCCACACAGATGCTGTACTTTTACAGATAGACACCTTTTTCTTTCTCTCTCTACCTAAGTAATCCATATCAATCTTCTCCACTCTGACTTGGGAGATGCTGAGCATTATTGGAGAAAGTCATGAAGTTATTTGACTGAGTCCCTTACAGATTAATGCTGTGCACTCTCAGTTGGGCTCTAGTAGCTATACAACTGTCTTTTAATTAATTTCTTAGGTATTCCCTATCACATTTCCTAAAATGGATATTCCATACATTAACCTTTCTCTTCAAGCCCCCTACTCTATACCCCAATGTCCTTTCTTATCAGATAATCATATCTCCTATTTTACAAGAAAGATTAGGGTCACCTGACATGAACTTCCTCAGCTTTCTTCCTCCACTCAAATAAACCTACTTCCTTCTTTCCCACTAGTCAGAGAGAAAGAGGTGACCCTTTTTCTTGCAAGATGAACTCCACTTATGATTCCAACCTATACTGTCTCCCCTTGAATCTTGCTCTATATGCTGTCTCCCTTTTTTTTGAAAGAGAAAATAATTATGATTTAATCTGCTCTCTGTATTTATTAGTTCTCTATCTGGAGGTGACTTACATATTTCACCCCAAGACCTTTAGAACTATAGTTGGTCATTGAGTTATTCGTAGTTCCTAAGTCTTCCAAAATCAATTATCTTTACAATATTGCTGTTGTTCTATAAATTGTTCTCCTCACTTTATTTTACATCAGCTCATACAAGTCTTCCTGGGTTTATCTAAAACTCTTTTCTTCCATATTTCTTATGCACACAGTAGTATTCTATCAACCTTCATCATATACCTTAACTTTTTCATCCATTCCCCAATTGATGAGCAATCACTTTAGTTTCCATTTTTTTTCCTACTGTGAAAAGGACCTCTTTAAATATTTTTGTACAAGTGGATCCTATTCCTCTGCCTTGTGAGTATATATATACTTCAACAAAAATGATCCATTTTTATATTTCATAGTCCTAATAGCAGTATTCTCTCTCATTTTTAATTTCCCATTCTCCAAAGACTTGTTTCTTTTTCTCTACTTAAAAATATGCTCAAATTCTGCCATCTTAAATGTATGTATGTATGTATGCATATATGTATGTACATATATATAAATCATATGAAACATATATATGATATGTAAAGATAGATAGATAGATAGATAGATAGATAGATAGATAGATAGATTCAAGGTGGCCGAATCTGAGCATTTTTGTAGAAGTAATTTGAATTAACAACATTAAGTCAAAGATGATTCCAAGTTTTCAAGCTTAGAGAGAAGGAGGTTGGAAGAAGCAGCATGTAAGATGGGGTTGAGTTCAATTTGGAACATGTATTTGAAGACTAAGAATTAAGGAAGAACTAAGGAGCAGAAAAAAAAAGACTTGGTTAGGAGGCATTTACCTAGAGGTAGTTTTAGAGCATCTCCTAAATAGATTTCTTTGTCAGAGAACTGACAGACTTTAGGGATACCAACAAAGAGGATGAAGAACTAGTAAAACAAGAATAATAAGGGGAGGTAGGAAGAGAATCATGGTCAAACATAGTTACTCTTGACCATGGTCACATAAGTAGTAATAGATCTAGGATTTGAACCCTGTTCTGCCTCAAAGCCAATTTTTTTCTGCTATAAATTTTACCTCACCTTGACAAAAGATTAGGAAAAATGAGGGTATTCTGTTCATAGGATACTTATGCCACTGCCTCTGCCAAATTATGATCATTTAGAAACATTTGGGCTCTCTATTTTGTATGGCTAATATTGGTGGCATGTAAATTTTTGCTTTAGTTTCCCTTAAATTAGCAAATAATATTTTTAAAAGTATAACAGACAGCATTGAGCTAAAGCAGGGAATTGAATATAGAGAACAGTCCACAGAGAATTAATTCTGTAAGTCAAGAAAAGAAATTCCCCTTTGAAAATACTCCAAACTGGGTAGCTACAGGTCACAAAGAAGGATGAAAAGATACAGAATGGTTTCAATGTGTATGCACCTGTACTGAGGGACTAGCAGGTAAACTAAGGAAAAGATACAGAGACCTTTAGCTCTAGCCTAGCCTGCCCATTATTAACATACCAGTGGAATGTAAAAGATATTAGAGAACTAGAGGGAATAAAAAGAGCAGACTTTGGGAAATCCTCTTTCCTATCTTATTCCAACTTCTTTTTCTCAGTTTCCATCAGGCATTAGATTCCTACTCTCAACTGAATGCTGATTCTTACCCCTCTCTATACCTCTGCCCAAAGTAATCCACAGTCTTCCTTCTATTCTTGCCCTGGGACCCATTGTTTCCTTCCAAACAACCATTAATTGACCATCAGTCCAGCCATTGCCCTCCAAGGTCTACACAGGGCCATAACATCTGCTCTACTGCTTTATATCACCTGGCCTGACTGTTTGTTCTGAAGCTGACCCTGCCATCTGTGTTGTCTCCCCTAATTATAATGTAAGCTCTTTGAGAGCAAGGACTGTCTTACTTGTCTATGTCCTCACCTCTTAGCACAGAATTGTCCCTTAGTCATCATTCAATAAATACTTTCCTATTCCATTCCATTATTGAGATCACTTATCTCTTGTGCACTGAGATATAACTGCTCTAAATAGGGTGAAGCTGCATAGTTTTACAAGGATAAAGCACATCTTTGCTTCCTAATTGTTTGATTATAAATATGTAAAAATGCCGATTATATATTCATATATCTATATATGATCATGCATACTAATATCTAAATGGATCTATGTAGTCTCATTTTCAAAGCTACCTCCAATAATGCAGTTGTGCACCAATTCTTGTCTTCCCATCCTGTGCAACTCTTGTTTATGTCCCCCCATAAGCTTGTCCCAGTGATCTAGAGGCAAGGGTATACTTGCAAATGTTTGACAATTGGTTCTCAGAAAAAAATGACATACTTTTATTAAATTTAATTTATGTTTTCATTTTCTCTATCACTTTCTTAAAACTAGACAATTTATAAAATAATAAAGCAAGCCCTAACTTGTAACATTTTGCCCAATCCCAAGATATAAGTGATCATATTGAAAATTTAACCATTAGCTCTCATGAACTAACTCTAGGTAGCTTCAATACATCCCTAGTTGAAGGCCTTCCTCATTTTTCCCTGACAACTCAAAGACTCCAATGGAATACCTATCTTCCCTCACCACATGACCAACCAATGTTTTCTTCCTATCATTCACTTCTTTAATGACATCTTTTATTCTTATTCTTCTGGAAGGTACTTAATTGGTTACATGTTGCAGCCTGCTCACAGCCATCCTGTACTCATTACCTTCATTTTTAACTTCAGAGTCTGCTATATTATAGTTTTCCCCCTATGATATATAAAATATCAACATAATTTTATTGCAACACAATTAGAGCTAGCTAAAAGTAGAATTAGTTGCCTTTAGTAGTAGATTCCCTCTCACCAAAGAACTTTGAGAAGACACTGGATGACACTGGATTTATAGAGGAGATTCTTGTTGAGAAGTTTGAAATACATGAAGTTCTGTTCCTATCACCTCTGAGGTTCCTCCCAATCTTTTGAAAACTCAAAGTTCCCTTTTTTTGTGAGAACCTGCCCTATTAGAATCTGCCATCCAAAGAGTCCTATGTATGTCACTCCCATCTCTTAACTTCAAAGAGACATTATGGAAGGGAAGGAAAGATCCAGAGGGAAAAGGACATTCTTTATTTCCAGATGAACAAGAACACTCCAATCCAATTCAAATTTCTTCTTACCATTTTTAATTGATGTTGCAGGATGTAGCAATATCTTAATTTACTGAATATCTTTCATTCTATAGTGTTCTCTTACTAGGTACTTACTCATTACTAGATATCAAGTGCATTGTGAACCTGGCAGCCAATGAATTGCCCTACTGTATGACCATTTAAGAAATTCTCAGACTTAAGGGGAATGTGATGAAATCAACTGAATTTGTCTAGAAGGGTGAATAATTTCTATTCCCTATGAAAAATTGTATTAGAATCTTTAAGTGGTTGTTACAGCCTTTATCTTATGTTTTACTGCAAGGACAATATCTTATGTCTTCCTTGGTTATCATTTAAGCCCAATTCTAGGATTCTAAATTTTTGCAGGTATCTCATTACCAACTCCCAAACTCAAACCTCCTTGTTAGTACAATCAGAAACAAGGCACAAATCAGGATACTTGCAAGGACACTAGTCAGTTTGGTGCTTATATTTATGTGATGTCAGTTTGGTGCTTATATTTATGTGATGTTTCTCCCTATTTAAAAAAAAAGAATACAAAATTCAAACTAATGCTTCACTCACACAAAGAGAAAAAATGATTGTCTGAGCTCTACTGTCAGATTCCAGAATCAGTAAATTATTGGGAAAGAAAAATATTGCCTGATCCATGTCTCTGGGGAAGAATTGAGACTATTCTTCTACCATATTTAGATAGAGATTTCTGAATGTTCTCAGAAATAAAATGCTAGAGGCATGTCATCAGTGTCCTCTACCTTTTCCTCTACCTCCCTGATTCCTGTAAGTATTATTATACACTTAATGAAATGAAATATTTTTCAGCAACTTTGGGGAATGTAAAAGATATTAGAGAACTAGAAATGCCCCAATGACAGAGCCAACCACAACCCCTGTAACAGGAGGACCTTCTAAGCATCTGAAGAACAGCAAGCATCTGCATCCTGTGAGAGGCATTTTCCCAGAGACCTTCAGTGATGTAGAAATCTAACAAATTCATTCTTTCAGGCCAAGAGGTTTGTATGGTAGCATTAAAATGAGTCATTTGCAAAGAATCAGGGAGAAAATAGGCCCAAGGGCAGTCTTCTCCCTACTTTGGGGGCAGAGAGAGAAAATTATAAACCCACAAAGAGGTCAAGCCAGAAAGGAAAGTAATGTCTGCCATAAATCCTAGACTATTGTCCAGCAAGGGAAATGACCAGGGAGGAGGGAAGCTAAAGAGCATGGTGATCATCCTTTAAGAAAGCTAAGAACTGTGGAAAGTGGCTGACCTATCCCTACTAGAAGTATTGCTGTTCTCCACTTGTGCTGTCAAACACCCAGGAGGATGTGGTTATGAACCACATCTTTAGTACCACCAATGGTATTGTTATGGACCAAAGCATCCTGCTTAGTGCACCTAATGCTCCAAGAGCCGAGTGCCCCACTTTCTTAATGATGCTCTTGGAAAACTTTTCATTTTATACACCTGTCTCTGGATTATACACCTCATTCAAAAAGACCAAGTAGGGACACAGTAATAATGATTAACGTTGAGTGTTAATTAACCCTGTGAGTGTTTCTCATATTCCTTCTCTCCCTTTTCCTTCTTTTCCTCCCAAACCTAACAAAGTCCAAAAAAAAAAAAAAACATACATACCATCCCTCAGTTCTCCCTCCCTAGTCCTACCTTCTGGTTTTCTTTAAGTTCTGATTTCCTTTAAGTATATTTTTATTTACTTATCTTGTCTTGTATGTATTTGTTTCCATGTTGTCTTTCCCATTAGACTTTAAGCTTCTTGAGGGCATGGAATGTCTTTTGCATCTTTTTATAACCCCTGTGCTTAGCACAGTGCCTGGCAGCATGGTAGGCTTTCAATAAAGGTTTATTAGTTGGTTGATCGATTGATTGATATTACTCCTGCCATCCAATTGTAAAACTGCAAACAAGCATTGCTTTGATGGGAGACTATGAAAAGCATGGTAAAGACTTAGTATCTTAAGTTCTGAAAAGGAAAAAAAGCAAGGTTTTTTTCTTCTCTATGTTCTCTTTTTATCTCTTTTCCTTCTGATGTCTATATTTTCCCCCTCACTCCTCCTAAAGCAGTGTCACTGAATACAAATCAGATGTACTTACCCTGACCCCAGGGATTCATTTCCAGATAATTAGTTGTGGTAGACTAATTTGCATATCAAGTTTGGGTGGGTTAAACCAGGTTGTACTTTCAATCCTTCCTTAAAGATTTCTAGACCTTTTTGACATGTGAAAAAATAATAATCACCTTTCATTTAAAACCATCCCTAATTCTAATTAAACCCAGTCTTTTGGGTGTAAAGACCAAGTATCCTATATAACAAACACTTGGAATAAAAATCATAGACGAACCCTGTACTCTGCCCTTTTAAGTTTGGACTTTACAGATAAGCAAAGATCTGGGGAAGAAAAGGATCACTGTCACAAGTTTTTATATACATACATATATGTGTGTGAGTATGCTTGCATAGCCTTCTAAAAATAAGGTTCATTTCCCTAGGTTTTTCTCTTTTTTCCTTGTTTTTTTCTGTCATCACTGTGCTTAATTAATGGCTGCTATGTTAGCTGTTCAGCTGATTCTCTCATTCTTCTGTACCAGATATGTGATAATCAATTGATGTTATAACATATCCAATGACAGCTTAACTTTAAAATACAGGAAATGCTTGACCATGAAACATCAGTACACCATCCATTTATCTATTTGGGAATAAAGACTAGCATCTCCCTTCCATCCATAAGCACAGATGGACCCTATACCCAGGATGTCCATAAGACACACACACACACACACACACACACACAAACACACACAACAAGGCTGACCTACATCTCCACAAGCAGATATGTTTCTGTCCCCTTGCAATCATTCTGGAATAAAAATGAAGGAAAAGCAAACTCCAACAAAGGGTGACAACCATGACACTGTCTCCTTATAGCCTTCAAGGATATGAATTACAATGAAGAAGAGAGCAAGTGAAATATTATTGGCCAATATTATTTCAGTGTTGCATAGAAAGAATCCCAAATTAGCAAAGGAATATAGCCAGATGTCTTCTATTTGATGATCAGGAATCTCTTTGGTGATAGTTTCGTTCTTTCCTCCCCAGCATGTGGAAGATCAAGTTTGATTTCAGATTCATTGAATAGATAAACTTACTATGAATCATAAAACAATTCATTACTATGTAATGTAAACTTTGTGTAAACTACCCTTTCCTTATTATGTAGTCATAGAATCACATAACCTTAGAGTTGGAAGGGACCTTAGACTTGGAAGGGAGGCAGTGTCTAGTTCAACCCATATCCAAATACAAATCTTTTTTATAGCATTCTCACTAAATGGTCCTCCTTTGCTGGAAAGTCAGTCAATAACCATTTATTAAGCACTACTATGAACTAGGTACTGTGATAAGAACTGGGATTACAAAGGCAAAAGATATTCTCTAATGAGAAGGAACTAAATTCTAAGGCAGTCCATTCTATTTTTGAAGAGCTCTAATTATCAGGAATTTTTTCTGTAGAGTAAGTCTAAATTTGTATCTTTTTAATTTTCCCTTCTTGGATCTTTAACATTTGGAGTACAAACATACCAAATCTACTAAACCTCCATCTTCCAAGTGTTTCCATCCACAAATTTAGTACACTATGAGTTTCTTCAACCAGTGCTCCCATGGCTTGATTTGAGGTCCTTCACCATCCTGGTTATGATCTTTCAAGTGTTCTCTACCTTTTCAATATCCTTCTCAAAATATGATTAGGAAAGAGTATAGATTTGTCTTGTTTCCTTAGTCCCAGATATTATGCCAATCTTAATGTGGTTTGAAATTGCATTAGATTTCTTTCATTTGTTTGTAAAATACACAAGTTTCCCTTTGATCATGTGGTATATAATAGGTAAGAGACAACCCCTTTCCTTAACTCCCCATTAGCCCAGTGCCTAGAATCTACCACTCAAGCACTATCTCCTATCCAGGAGAAAAAGACCTCAAATATGATTAGTTTTAAGATTTTAAATTGTATTAAAAAAAAACAAAAAGCTACGTCTAGAATTTAGTTAATGGTTAATAAATATGTATTAAGCACCTATTGTTACTGTGCTAAGTGCTAGGAATACAAATATGGAAAAAGAAAGACAGTCCTTACCTTAAGGAGCTTACAGTCAAATATAGACACTTTTAATCTAATGGAATTTCAATTTTCCCCTGGATTTACCTGAATAAGTATCAAAAAGAACCTGGGGGAAAAAGACAGAACTGTAGCATGACCCAAAAAGATCTGTTCATTGAAAGCTTTCCTTCCTCCCTTCCTTGCAAGCCATCAAGCACATAATATGTACAGATTATTGTGGGTCAAATAATATCTTGAATTCAAGGTATTTATAATCTAATAAGGGAAATAAGCCAGGTGGCTTGGGGATAGAATACCAGACATGAAGGCAGGTTATTCCCCCATTAGAATATAACCTCGTTAGGGGCAGCTAGGTGGCACAGTGGATAGAGCACTGGCCCTGAAGTCAGGAGTACCTGAGTTCAAATCCTGCCTCAGACTCTTAATAATGACCTAGCTGTGTGGCCTTGGGCAAGCCACTTAACCCCATTGCCTTGCAAAAACTAAAATATATATTTATAAAAACCTCCTTGATGGCAGACTTGGGATTTTTGTCTTTCTTTAGAATTAATAGACTATGGGGTATATATTACATGTCTAATTAATCTTTATAAATGACTAATGGGGGTAGCTAGGTGACATAATTGATTGAGTGCCAAACTTGGAGGCAGGAAGACATGTCTTCCTATGTTCAACCCTGGGCAAGTAATTTAGCTCCATTTCCCTCAGTATCCTCATCTGTAAATTGAGCTGGAGAAGGACATGGCAGACCACTCCAATATCTCTGCCAAGAAAACCTTAAATGTGGTCATAAGGAGTTGGACACAATTGAAATGTTTGAACAACAATAATAGCAAACTCTCAAGGATCTTATTTTCTAACAGAAGATACAGTATACTCAGGGAAGTGCTAAATGTAGTAGAGTTAAGGGAAGAGAATGCAGACATAAAAGTACAGATTGAAAAGCCCCATATGGGAAAAATGAGAGTTATTTTGATTCGAGATCTAGGAGTAGGAGCAAGAAAGGGTCTTTTGCTAAAAGGGTTGGGGTAACCTCTGTCTAAAGGGTAGCCTAAAAGAAGAGAGTGAAGCACACTATTGCTACCAGGAGAGGCTATCATTAATGGGAGGAAAGTCACCCCAAGGCAAAAAGAATTACCAAGCCATGATCTCTGGTGTATGCCTAAGAGGATCAGGCAGTATCTATAATGAATAGCTGATATATATGAGATAGTTTACATACATGAAAGATCACAAATATTAAATCTCTTCAATAATGTGCTCTAAGGTCTCTCCTAACTCTAAACTGTGGTCTTATGATCATATGAAGTATTATTATCACCATTTTACTGAAGAAGTTGAGGAAGTTGACTCAGAGAAGTTAAATGATCAAGATCATAAAGATAGCAAATAATGGAACTAGGGCCAAAGATTCTGAAAGAATTAGATCTCAAAATACATTTTTTCCCAAAGGATCAACATTTCTTTCAGAATTCAATAATGGTTCAGAGGAAGAAAAGATCATTTTCAATTGGTGATCTAAGAGAAACTTCAGGGAGAAGGTGGTTTTTGAGATTGGTTTTGAAATGATATGTAAAATGTCATCAATCAAAGATGGAAGACAAAGGTATGATATTGGGGAGAGAACAATGTAAGCAAAGATACAAAGACAGGAGGCTAATGGACACATTTAGAATAATCCATTTGGGAGGTGTTTTACTTTGATTCATAACTTTTTATTTTAAACTATATTTTTAACATTCATTTTTTAAAAATTTGAGTTACAAATTCTCTCCCTCCCTCTAGATGCTTTCCCCTTCCCCTGGGAAGTCAAGCAATATAATATAAAGTAGACATGTGAAGTCATGCAAAACACATTTCCATATTCATTATTGTACAAAAAAATAACAAAAAAGTTTAAAAAATTATCCCTTGATATGCACTTAGAATTCTTTTGTTCTCTGTCTGAAATGGATAGCATTTATCACCATGTTCTTTGAAATTGTCTTGGATAATTGCATTGGTTAGAGTTAATTAAGTTTCACAGTTAATTGTTATAATATTACTGTTACTGTGTATAATATTCTCTTAGTTCTGCTCAATTCACTTTGCATCAGTTCATCTAAGTCTTTCTATGCTTTTCTGAAACTGCCCACCCTTCTTATAGCACAGTAGCAGAATAATCAATTTGACTGGAGGATAGCATCCACAGTTCAAAAGCTATGAGAGTCCTCAAAGTACATCAACACTTTTTTACAGATTAGTAAACTGGGAACCATGAAATAGGCCTCAGTAATTTGCCCTTAGACAGAGGTCGAATTTAAAGCCAGTTCCTCTGATTCCAGCATCATTATGCTTTCTGCTATTCCAGTCCTTCTCCCGTCCTCCCCTGGAAGGCATGTGAAGGTGAAAAGTGAGATATAAACTCAGAACATAGATTGGCCCAGATTGTGGAGGGCTCGAATGCTCATTGAAAGTAGTTTGATGGGGCTGCTAGGTGGTGCAGTGGATAAAGCACCGGTCCTGGAGTCAGGAGTACCTGGGTTCAAATCCAGCCTCAGACACTTAATAATTACCTAGCTGTGTGGCCTTGGGCAAGCCACTTAACCCCGTTTGCCTTGAAAAAACCAAAAAGAAAAAAAAAAGTAGTTTGGATTTTCTTCAGTAGACAGAGTTGTCTTGAATCAAATGGAATGAGTGACATAGTCAGACATAGCAGTCACCTCTTCTCTACAAATGAACTGAAGGATGGAGTTATTCCTCATACTGAAAACAACTAAGTGGCTAACCCAAGGCAGGCAATACAACGCAAGAAACTTATAAGTGTGTTAAATTTAGTAGTCAGTCAGTTAGCATTGATTAAGTAGATAATATGTGTCAGATATTGTACCTTAGTACAGTGCAGGAGATGGAACTAAGCTAAAAAGAAAGAGGGAAAAAAAGTTGACCCTGCCTTCAAGAAGCTTACATTTTAAGGGGGCAAGAATGTTCAGAGATCATGAAACTTCAGGTGTTGAAGGGAGTACCAGAGTGAACTGAGGCATGGTGTCAAAATCGATGCAAAACTAGGAATGGAAAAGGAAGCAAAGATTTTGAAACTGGAAAAGGTAGTATTGAAATAGGAGGAAAAAACAAGAGCTAGATGCTTTTCTGTTTCAACTCTAGCTAAACTTTAGTTAATTAATGATCAGAAATCATTACTCTGAAAACTTCTCCAATTTTATATGGAATGGGGATTTTTTTCCAAGAGGAGGTAGTAAAATGTTTGACTTTCTTTAGGTCCTTAGTAAAATTGACTTATTTTAAAAACCTCTAATTTAGCTGCAAATGAACAAAGAGGAAAAGACCAATCACAGCAGAGGTAGATAGGGATGAGTCTAGGGCCTACAAGATATCAGCAGCATCAGACTAGTCAGCCCCAACGCCTAGGAAAACCCAGCAGAGGTGGATCCAGTACTAAGTGAGAAAAATATTGTGCCACTCTTCAGTTTAAAAAAGTGCTATTTTTACAGTACTCTGTGAGGTAAAAAGACAAGTATTATTACCCCCATTTTATGATTTAGAAACAGGTTCAGAGAGGCTGATTGACTTGCCAAACAGTCTTACAACCAGTGATAGAACTCAGAGTCAAACCTAGGTTTTATGAGTTTAAGTCCCACTGTTCTTTTCATTAGACCATTATGTCAACCAGAAGGGTTAGAATTAGGCCAACTGAGCATATTATCCTTTTTTTTTCTCCCCCCCCCCCCCCCCCGCCTTGGGCCATCCCTCTCAACTGTACTGGCCCTATTTTTAATTTCTTTTTCAGCAATAAACATTTGAAAACAGACACATCTTGAACTCCCAGTATTGTTAGCTATTATTCCTGGATTGACTTTAGCCATGCAAGGTCTGGAATTAAAGACCTTTTAAACACACACACACACACACACACACACACACACACACACACACAAAGACAATTATATATGTAAGTAAAAGAGAGGAGGTAAGGTCAGTCAGGGTAGTTTGCTTAATAGAGGTGTTACAAATGTGTGTATAATAGGGCCCCCTGTGTTCCAGTAGAAATATTTCTGGAGTTCTCCAGGCACCCACAACATTTGCAGGGTGTACATTTAATATGTTTTAGCTTTACTGCCTGAAGATAGAATCAGGGACATCTACCTGCACATGAGAGTGCTTCGGCGCTTACATTTGCAGAACCTTAATGTATGTATCAGTAATGAAAATCTTAATTAAGAAAGCTGCATCATTGTCCATGAACACTCATTTTTTTCCCCCAGCAAAGCCCTTTGTGTATTGCAGCATATACCTGGTCCAGACAGACAGAGCCCTGGAAGAGCTTGTCTGGCAGATCTTTTCCTGATTATTAACAGCTAGCGAATGACAAAGTCTCGCTCTCCTTTTGTCTTGATGCAGGGGCTCAGAACAGCAGAGCACACAATGTACTGTAGGGTTTGTTTGTGTGTGTGGCGTGTTTTTTTTTTAACTTGCTTTTATTACACTGGTGAGTTTAAAAATCCGACAGTGTTGATCAAAACTAATTTAGGTAACTTAGAGTTGCCAAAACATAAGCAGATGCATATTTACACATACACTCTCAGAGAAATGTAATTTTCCATATAGAAACAATGAACAAACATAGGAGGGCCCAATTTTTATCAGCCCACCTGTGTTTATAGTATTCTCCCCAAAAAACACTTGAGGGTATGCAGTCTCCCCGATTTGTGTGTTCTGAATAATGACTTTTGCTCAAGAGCCAATTTGCACATGGTGCTTTGTCATTTATGTAGAGGGTGATCTGCTTTTGATAACAGAATGACTTTATGCAAACAACTAAATGTACCCATAAAAATTGGGGGACTAATTAAAGTCTTTTGAAAAATGTGGCCCTTATTTTGTTTGCAAAACAGCTCCACAGTTCCAATATTAAGAAACTATGTTCAATACACAAAAGTTAGTCTGTTTCAAGCTTTCCTGTTCCCAAAAGACCAAACCTTCACACCTTATCATTCCATGATCCTGGATAGGGAATCACCGGGATGGTGAACATAATGAACCTAAAGAATGTCAACATATGTGTGTTTTTGTGTGTGTATATATATATATATATATATATATATATATATATATATATATATATATATACACACAAATTTGTGTATATGTGTATATGCATATATGTATATATGTGTGTGTATGCATACACATACTACCACAAGCACTAAACATTCAGGAAGTCTTTATGAGATGGTTACTCATATTTTGGAGGAAACACATAAATTAATTTCAGTTCTTTTGCTCTTGTAACATTTGTCTAGAAGACTGGAGAAGTCCACACTAAAAGACATATACATTGGTCTCTGTCTGCTGGTAAATGCAATTCTCTGAATGTAATCATTCTGCAATGTCTGAAGGCAGGCTTCCATGCTGCCTCTGATAAAAAGCAGGAGGAAGGTTTTATTTATTAGCTTTGGTTTCAGAAGTTCACATGTTGTAAGGACATTAGTTCATTTGTTTGTGCAACACCATTATGAGCTAAGTAAGGGTCTGTTCCCTGACCACCTGTGCCAACAGAAAAACTGTATCTATCTGGCTTCTCTGTCATAAAGGACATTGTGAAACTGATGTTGTTATGGTACCTTATTTTTGAAAAGCATGGCTGTTTTAAAAGACTCACAGTTGTACAAATTATTATTTTTTTTAAACTCCAGGAACAATTTATTCAAAACAGTCAGAAGAAGCTGACAAGGGGCACAGTTGAAGTCTTGCATTGGTATAAGGTGGGGAGGGGGTGGAATGCTATAATTCAGAGAATAATTTTCCTGAAAAAGCTCTGATTTAAGAAACATAGGTTCCTCTCTGTCATGATGTATAAGACAACAGTGAA
Organism: Macrotis lagotis; assembly: GCF_037893015.1. Lineage (NCBI taxonomy): Eukaryota > Metazoa > Chordata > Mammalia > Peramelemorphia > Peramelidae > Macrotis > Macrotis lagotis. The sequence goes on along the minus strand of NC_133658.1, from coordinate 565,682,363 downwards.
ACAATTGTTCCTGGATTCGTGTCAAATAGTACCTTTAAACACATACACATGCGTTATGTGGCTTTAGTTATTTTGAATATTGCATTTATTGGGGGGGGGGGTTAATTGTGAGAAGCTCCGGTCCTCTCTAGAAAGCATTCAGTCACTAGCAGTAACTAATGGCTGGTTTATCTTGAGATTTTTTTTCTTAAATAATTGGTGAAGATTAAGCTTTACCAAATTTTAAAGACTTTTTCTATGATAGGCTTTAAAATGAGTTTCTCAAATTTATCTCTTTTTCCTCAAGGGCATCATTCTCAGGGGTGCTCCAGAACTAGCTGAATCTAACTCTCAAAAGTTGATTGTTAAATTTACATTGTGAACATTGACATCTTGAAAATGCTATGAATGAGGGCTGGACTTATTATTTTATTAATGTCTTGGCATGAAAAAGTGAAGGAGAAAAAGCTTTTGGAGGGAGGGGAAGGGTTGAGAATTATTAATGATTGTCTCTTCTAAACTGTATACTTCCTTTCCCTTTTTTGCACTTGGGTCAGAGGACTCTAGATTGACCCAGTACCTACTATTCAGTTTGACATAGTTGGAGCGCTGCTCCAGAATCACCTGACTTCTCATCTCCAGCTATTCAAACCATATTTCCCTGTAAAATATGCAAACAAATAGAGCAATTGTTGTAACTTAAGAGGCTTTGAGACTGGAATGTTAGACAGATGAAGGTAATTTTCTATTCCGCCTTGTTGATGTAGGAAACATTGACCATTCACTTAGAACTGAAGGCTGATGGGGCTCATTTTAAAAGCAGATAGGTCTGGCTGTTTTGATGGCACTCAGATGGGGCTTCTTTGACTATACCAGTCATGTGGTTTTCTCACCCATGTGCCAGTTAGCCTGGGTTGTACCAACTGCGGCAGCACAGACAAACTGAAAAGTCAGAAAGGTTCAGTATTGCCCCAGAAGTCCTACAGAACAGGAGTGAGAAGTGTAGAGGGCTTGCTGTGAGTATGTTCCTCAGCTCAAATCTGGCTGTTCTCTTTCACTTAGAAATAAGCTCATCCTTGGGAATCAAGCGTGCCAAAGGCACGCACCCTGAACCTTCATAAAATCACATTGGTGTCAGTGCTTAATGAGAAAAGTAATGGGCTGATTTTAAAAGCATATAACTTCCTTATTTCAAAACCAAATATCCTCAGACATGGCAATGGCATTAGTCTATATGCAAGACTTTGTACATGACAAGGTTTATGTTTTGAAACAAACATGTTTTTGAGTTTTATCCAGATACAAAAAAAGCATCTGAAAAATTTAACAGCTGAAAAACACTTTCTCCTTGCTGGGAAAATTCAAACCTTGCTTAACGGGGCTTTATGCAAGTTAGGCGGGGAAAAAAATCACTTCTGTGCTGAGAACTACTATGAGAAATCTCAGCATGAAAGGTTGTTGGGATTTTTTTTCTTCCGAGAGCTGTAACTTTCTTATTGGTTTTATAGAAAGATACTACAATCTGGTCATGCATTGGTGAGAATAAGTATGATCTGATTTCAAAGGAAAGAATATTGCAGGAAAGAAAAGACAAGAGTTCCTTAAAATTATGACACAGTGTCTGAAAGTTGAGGGCATCATTGTCTCATCAAAGTATAAAAATCTTTGTAAGTTCAGTCAGTCAGTCATTCGGTAATTGAAACATCTACCAGTATTTCTTTTATTTTCACCTCTCTCCACATCTTCCCTTAGCTTGGAATACCTCACAAGGGAAGTGCTGCTCCCTTATGTTGTCGTGAACCTTGTTTCCTATTTGTTTCGGGGCTTTGTGTTACCTGCTGCTGTGACTCCACATACGTTTGCTGTGCAGTTGTTCAAATCAAAACAAATTATGTGATCCTATTTCCAGAAAACTGAAATGTTTTCAAGATGGCAGGGTATTAGAAACACAAACAGATACATCCATGTAATTGTATGTTTATACTGGACACATATGTTCAGACAACAGAAGAGAAAAAGTTAGAAGACACAGCCTGTTTGAACATGTACCACTCCTATACCCTGCTGGGTACATATGCAGGAGGGACTTTTTAAACATACACAGACACACATACATTTCTTTTATATTCTCCTGGCTTATGAGTTACTCTTACAGTAACATACTGGCTACTTTTAGAGCATATGGTTTTGGTAATGGAAATCCAAACAGGAACATGGCAGGGTGACTAGATAGAAGAAGAAAGAGACAGCAACAATGCACCGCCATTATGTGATTGAAGAATTTGATGAAGATAAACCCTTTCTTGAAGAAAGACTTCCAACTTTCAAGACCTACTCAGGAAATTTTTTCAGCACCTTCTGTGCTCCAAATTGAGGCAGTTTGCATCATGTTTCAGTATAACTGAGTAACAGACTGGCAAATTCCCTGCTTTTCTATTCACTGACATCCAAAATAGAACTCACAAAAACTCCCTCCTCCACCCCTGTCCCCCTCCCAAAAAAACACCCTACTGTGGCCCCCCAGGGAGGAACAGACCAAAAAAACCAGTAAATAGAGCCAACCCTTGAAAGACAAATTCCCAGCTGTAACTCTAGCACTTTGCTCTGCACTGTGAGCCTGCTAGAGCTGGCACATTTTTAATAATACAGATGCATAAATGCAACCGTCTAGAAGTAGAACTGTTGTTGCAACATCCCCTTTTCTGAGCTTTGATTCCCTGATATCTAGTAGGTCTTATAGGGTTGGTCTATTTGTGCAAAGAATTAAAGAATTGCTTTATCACCCTTCTCTTCTTGTCTTATTTGGGACCTTTCATTATTCAATATTATTCAATATTTTTTTACCAGACTTTTCTTTTCACTGATCAACATTCACTATTCTCAATTTATCACTCTTACCTATATACATGTACATGCATATATAATTATAAATACTCACAACCTCAAAGTGAAAATCATGAGTATATTTTGCTTTAGATTCTCTAAAGAGTGAATGCATTTGTTGATATTGGGTTCTCTAAAGGTGAACATAAAAGTTTATCAACCTAACAGGTAAACATCAGTCAAAGCCTGGCTGGATATTAACCTTTATAGACAATGAAAGATGCATTTTTTAAAAGGGCACCTTCTCTTTTTTGAGTACCCTCTTTTTGCATCTAAAATTATTTCCCAGAACCAAATTTCATAAATGAATAATACTGACCTTGATTATGTGACATAAAAAGGGGGGAAATGTAATTAAAGGTCATATGAATCAGACAAACGAGAGGCAAAGGGTTACTGTCCTCAAAGCTATCCATAAACTTGATATAGAGAGCAAACAAATTGAAAGAAAAAGATAGTAAAACTGCTATTTCAAAATGAAGCCTTTATTAAGATATCACTCTCTGCATTGGTAAACTTTCCCTGAACATTTTGTTTTGTTTTTTAGAAGTGGAATAGAAATCAACTTAATATACCAAGAAACAGGCCCAATTTGTTTTAGCACCTTCTATTCTCTGATAAGTTTGTGCCTCCCCTCTCTATTTCTGTAGATTCTCCTACCCTTTATTCCTATCTCAAGTTTTCCAAGGCCCTCTCATTCAGGCCTTTCCCCTGCCACATCAGATACTGCAGAATTTTCTAGTCATAGCTACTAGAATGTTGGACCTGGCAAATTTCCTGCTTTTCTATTCACTTACAAAGTCTGGAAAACCAGACTAAAAATCTGTCCTAATACATTTATTAACAGTATAACCCTTTAACCTCTCTAAAGAGCTGGTAGAAACATTAGTGTTCTTAGAACACTTTGTTATAGTACATTGATATGCTCGACTTAGTCTAATGTATATTCTGTTTGTCTGTTTGCCTTACTTTATATCATATATTAAATTATAAGCTTTTTTGAGGTTAGGGCCCATTTATCTTTGTATCTTCCCCCAATGTAGCACAGCATTAGGAATGATGACTGAATGTTTGGGAAGAGGAAGGGAAAAGGAGGAAAGGAAGAAGGAAGGAAGAATTGGACCTGGTACCTATTCTCTGATAGAGACCATTAATTTGATAAATTAATTTGTGATGAAGGTTTCAATGGGTGATAATAGCATAATACTTGATGGAAGATATTTATCATATATACTACCTCACAGGCTAGTTATGAGGAAAAGTTTCAAAACACTTAACAATATGAGCTATTATTATTGCTCACTTGACATGATATATTTACATAATTGTTATTATCTTTAATAATCATAGCTCACATTTTAATAGTACTTTGCTATTTACAAATTGTTTTTTTCATAACAAATCTAGGTAAAAATTCTGTTACATTTGTTAATAAAGTCACATTTTTATAATCATATTTCATCTATGGGTGTGCATATGTTTGCATGTGTGAATGAAAAGAGGGAAAGTGAGAGGCAGGGAGGAAGGGTTTTTATTTAATATTGTTAGAAAATAAAGTTTTTAGATAATTTAAGCTTACCTCTTTAAGTACCAAAGATTACTTAAACTAGTTTTATGGAAATATTTCTAAAACATTTTAATCCTTGAGTCAGTTAGCAAGCATTATTTAAGTGCCTTCTATGTGTCAGGCCTTAGGAAAGGCAAATAACAAACAACAGGGTCTCCACTGTCTAGAATCCCACAGCCTTATGTGAGAGAGGATATATACAAGACAAGTGGGAATTAAATCTCAAAAGGAAATCATGAAAATTAAGGACTGAAAAAAACTTGCAGAAGGTGTTATTATTTAGAATATGGAGGAAAAGGCTTCCTCTTGCTTTACCAGATAAAGGATATTTAATATTTATTTGTTTATTGACCATTCAAGGTAAAAATATGTGACCACCATTTATTGTATTTTGTAATGAAACTGTGATGTTCTTGGGGCCTCTGGAGATATGTAGAGCAATTTGTCCCTGCATGAGATTGGCCCAGAATTCTCTGTCGAGTTCTGTTTTCTTCCATTTACCACTTTTCTCTGTTTCTTCTTTTTAACAACAATTCATTGGTTATCATTTTGTTATTTAAAAATGCATTTTATTGATTTCTTTTTTGAGTTAATCTCAGTCATTAGGAGGGAACCCCCCCCCCCCATTCAGCCCTCCTTTATGAAAAGAAAGCCAATTAAGTAAAATATTTGATTCGGTGATTGCATTTAACAATATATGTAGAATTCTTCCCTGCTAATCCCCTGCTTCCTTCTCTATGGAGAGAAGGGAGCTGTGTATCATTTTATCAGTTTTCAATTACTTAATACCTTTTAATTATCTCTTTGGTTATGATCTTTGTTTCCATAGTATATATTGTTCTTTTGTCTCTGATTCTTTTATTTTGCATCTGTTCACAAACACTTTCCCACATTTTTCAGAATTCCTCAGTTTGATCATTTTTTTTAAGTATTCATTATATTCCATTTTGGTCAAAACATAATTTTCTCAGTCATTTCCCAATTGATGGACACTTGCTTGCTTCCTGTTCTTTGTTATCACAAAAGGGAGCAGCTATGAAAATGTTAGTATTTATGAGATTTTGTTTCTGTCTTTGGCCTGCCTAGAATAAAAAGATTCAGTTTGGTCCCTTCTTTTGCTCTATTCCAACATTCAAGATAGGTGAACCAATTTACATCTCTGCTACCAGTATATTGTTGTTTGACTATCATTTTTTGTTATTTGACTACCATTTCTTCTTGTTGTCAGTGTGTTTATCCTTAGCAGCCTCCTCTGATGCATTGCTTCTACATAATGGAGAACAGAAAACCAAGCTTGTTAGAATTGAGTGTAAACAAAATGTCCTCAGAGTGAGAGCTGGAGAGACTTACTATCAATAAAGTGTATTGACTTTGTGAGGTCCAACTGAGCTGTTCAAGAAGCCTTTTATTTTTAATTTTATTTTACTTTTCTCTTGGTCCTTGACTATGTCTTATTTGCTACTTGTATGATCTCCAACAGCTGAAAGGGGCCTCAGAGTTCATAATGCCCACTTCTCTAAGTTTATAAAGGAAAAAACTTAGGTCTGGGAAAGTTGTGTCAAGCTCACTCAGGGAATAAGCATCAGACACCATATTTGAACTGATCCCAAAGTCAGCCTTCACTTTTTCAAAGCACCAAACTGCCTCTTAAAAAAACAAAAGTTGTGATTTTTAGATATTCGAATCAATATTTGTATGTGATTTGTGAGAAGTACCTCATTCTTCTTCGTTTCTGTCATTTGTCAGTCTTCTCTAATTTTCATGACCCCATTTGGAATTTTCTTGTCAAAGATACTAGAGTGGTTGATCATTTCCTTCTCATTTTACAAATGAGACAACTGAGGCAAACAAAGTTGAATGATATGCCCAGGATTGAATAGCTATTTAGTGTCTGAAAGCAGATTTGAACTCAGGAAGATGAATGTTCCTGATTCCAGACCTGGCAATCTATCTACTGTTATACTGAGTCTGAGTTTAAAATAAGTGGGGGAAAAATCCTAACTAGAAATGATTATTGAGTTAATAGTTTACCTAGGACCAAATGCTTCCCCTCCTCCCACCTTAGAAGAGAAAAATAAGATTTTGTGAGTGTGTGAATTTCTTAATTTAAAGTTTATTTGAAAAGCACTGTTATTTAGAAGTCTCCTGTGGTACTTTAAAAATGTGAAAGATTGTGTGTGTGTGTGTGTGTGTGTGTGTGTGTGTGTGTGTGTGTGTGTAAAGAATAACAGATTAAAACAAAGAAATAGAGACAAGGAAAGCAAGAGAGAACTAAATCTATGTGCTGTACTTATAAGTGCTCATAGCTAAGAAAGTTGGGAAATCTCCTGATAGTTCTGAGAATCAGCATCATCTTTGCATTATAGATAATTTCAAGATTCCAATTGGACATAGTGGATTTGTTGGTCCATGTGCTACCTCACAAGTTGAACCTGTCAGTTTGTATATATAAGCATTTCAGAAATGCCTTTGGACAGACTTGGTATAAGACTAGAGTGGATGAAAGAGTCTATTAAGATGCCAGTGGGGGATGGTGAGGCACTCTTCTTAAAGAGCTGTTCTTTAATACAGCCCCTTCCTTTTGTTCCATTTTCACCATATGTTGTATAAGTTAATATTTTGAGTATATTTATTATGACAAAAAAAGTTGTTTTATAGCAGATCCTCAGCATTTATAATGGTATTGGTCTAGAAGTCCTAGGATTTGGAAAACACCCAACAATATAGTTTGATGCCATACATATAATAAAAAAGTGATAGGGAGAAAATGAGTGATTTCTGCACCTGTCTCTTCATCCTCGACCTTTCTCTTTTTCTCATCTTTTCTTTCTTCCAACAGATTGCATGATTATTAGATGGGGAAAATGAAGAATTTTGGATAGGCTGGACTGAACTAACCAAAACTGGGGAAGACTGAGCTGAATTCAGAAAAAACTGAGATTTGCAGTTTTCTAAACCTCTTCAAATATTTTATTCATACATTCAATAAAAATTATTGCAACCCTACTGTATATAAGACCAGTTGCATAATTCTGAAATCAGTAAACAATGACAATTTTCAGTGATATGCTGGCTATCATTAGAATCATAAACAAAACTGAAGAGTAGACAAAATTTGCAGTTCTTCACATTTATGAACCCATTTCTTTTTTCCTACCTCCTTTTTCCTGCCAGCCCCCCTTGATAACCCACACCCACTCCTAGAACATCTCTCCTTATGCTCCAAAATTCCCTCTGCCTCCAGTTAAAATTCATCCATTTCCTTGAGTACTCTGCTAATTGTTGATCTGAATACCTGATTAAAGTAATTTTTATACAAAGGTGTGAATGAGGCTTAAGTCCCACAGGGGCATTTGAATTTTAAAAGAAAAGCTTATTAACCCAAGTGATTATCTAATTGTAGAAAGGGGGTGGGTAGGAGATATTTTTGATAAGCAGACAGATTCAGTAGAAAAAAGGACTGGAGTTGGAATTTGTAGACCTGGAGGAAGTCTATCAAATATGTAATCTGACAGGAAGTAAAATATATGGAGTTAACATTCAACCCAGCACTATCCACCTCCACAGTCTTCCCCCCCCCCCCACTCTCCGATCCTTAATAACCTTTTTAAAGTGGCTCTGTACCCTACAGTGCTCAGTTGCATGAAGAGTACTCGTGGAGGAAGAGGGTTGACATAGTGAACTTAAAAATTACAAATCTACAAATATATTTTCTTTACAAACATTTTGAATTCCTCAAGCAACAAGCATTTTATTAAGTATGTGCCTCACAGGATAGTTTCTTAGTGCCAGTCTGGTTTACAGTTAGGAAACTGAGGCAAAGGACAGTTCAATAGGGCATAAAATAGAGTCAGTAGTAAAAACTAAGCCTAGGCCAAAGCTAAATCTTCTTACTAAATCAGTTTCTGCACTTTCCACCTAGCACCAGGCCATCCTTTCTGATATTCTGCAAGTTTAAAATTGAGACTGTATGTAGTGTCTAACCTAATATCCTTTAAAAGCTTATTAACATTTCTTGATCTATATAGTCCTGAATAAAAGTTGTTTCTATCAGCCTCTAATTGAGGACTGTAGGTTTCAGGATGTTTACCTCTGCCCCTCCACAGGGTCTCTTCTTTAAGATAGATTGAGGGGAAAGCTGTCTTAGAAAATGCAGCCCTTCTCTCATTTGCATCACAAGGTTGGCTTCCAAGTTTTGTATAACAATCAGATGGTAGGCCACCCTGAGAAGACCAGAAAAACTGCTCTGGTTATCCAGACAAGAGATGAATTCTTAATTTTTTGACACTTTGGTAAAGAGGAGACCTGGGGCAAATCGGATCTTGTCAGTTTTGACACAGATCTTATGGATGGTTTAGATAATCATCAAAGTAATCAATGACAAACAGTGTAACCTGATTTATTGGCCACCAAAAGTTTTATGATTCTGTGTTCATTTTGCATAAATTTTCCCCCAAATTTTGTATGGTTGTTTGGTATTCACCAGAATGCCACCCACCCTTATGTTTGGCAAGATCCTAGAAATTAAACTTAATTTATTAAACCAACTTTGTTACTTCATTTTTAGTTTAAGGAAATTAAGGTTAACAGTAAGAAATTGTCTTAAGTAGAAGAAAGATGAACTCTAAAATTATTACGTGTTTTGGGGTATAGCTGAGGTTGTACTCTCTCTAAAAACTGAAGGAAACTAGGAAAGAAAGACAGTTTGCAAAGGAAAACATAGTAGTGCTTTGAAAAATCTAGTCAAGGTTATTTTACAAAGTGAAGAGGGAACAGAAACCTAAAATATAAGTCCCGCATTTTAAAAAGAGAAAGTTAGCTTTTTTAAAATAATCCTAGAAAATAGCAATGTAGAGATTTTTACATTCATATTACTATTTGTTAAATAGGCTTATCCAAATATCTGGGTAGAAACACAATACAATTCCTTTGCTTTCATTGGTCTGATACTGTCCCTAAAAAAAAGAAATTAGGTGTAAGTTTGGTTGCTAATGTAATTTTCCTAGAAGGAGAGTGGGAAAAAAAATCTTTTGTTAGTTACTCTGTAAAGGAGTTATAGGGCTAAATGTTTTGGTGTCACAAGAAGTTATGGACAAATTAAGGAGACAGTTAAGTCAAACCACATAAACAATAGAACTGTATCTAGTACTTTTAAGTAGCTGAAAAGCAAAAAGTTCAGAGCTCATCTGTACTATTCTTACACATATTAGTCAAGTGTAGATAATGTAGTTTGCTATTTGTTTTTATTGTTATTGTGTTGTTTTTATTGTCTCAGTTGTTTTGACCTCAGTTTTATATTTTGTTAATTTTTGGTGAATAAAATATAGTTTTTAAAATTGAACTCAGTCTCAAGTCACTGAGTTTCCAAATTATGATGTTATTTCCAATGGCAAATGAAATAACATGGTCTCTAAGCAGTTGGTGAACCAGGAAAATTTGAACATGATGATGGGGGGAGGGGAGGACACTTATAACTAGTATTATAATTAAGGGTCTGTTGATTCTTCGGTTTAAATGCCATTGTTGAAAGATTTTTAACTCAGATGTCAAAGTCTGTGGCCAGCCAAAATCTGGCATGCTAGAAGTTAGCCCAGAGAAACATTATGTTCTACAAATTTAAAAACCAAAACCTGTTAAGAACAGAAATGTTGGGATTGGGTTGATTCCTCATGAATCAGAACCAGAATGTCATCAGATAACAACCTCTTCTTTGCTAAAGGAGGCAAGTAATACATGTGGATGGTAATAGACAATGTTTATGTGAAGAATTAAGGGGAAATTATTTTTTAACTTTACAAAATGTACCTTTGATAAAATATATTTTGTCATTTTCCCTTAAGATCACAAAACATTTTAAATATCTTTGCTAATTAATTCTTAAAAATATTTATGTGAAATTAAATGGGAATGAGTTATTAATCCTATTTTCAGGAAATTAAAGCACATTTTCTCCTAGGTGGATCAGGAGAAAATCTCAAATCTCCTTCTAGAGTTGTAGACAAAAAGAGGTTGAAGACCATCTTTCTTTCAGTATTTGATAAAGTCGAGTAGAAAGAGCCCTGAATTCAGAATCAAAGGGCTTGGGTTTGAAGCTTGGATCTGCTGCTTACTATGTCTGTGACATCTTTTTCCTTTCGGGACTCCAATTTCCCCATAAGGAAAATGGGAGTTGAGTTGGATGAGCTCTAATATCTTGTCCTCTTCTGATAGTCTATAACTCAAAAAGTTCCCAAGGTGGTATATTTTTTGGTTTGTTTCTAAGGACCTCTTCCATAATTAATTATTTGTTTCATTGTGGATACAACTGTTAAAACATTTCTTAATGCTCTTTATAATACACTATTTGAATTCTGGTCATTCTAAGTACAGTAGTTAAAGTGCTAGACTCATCTACCTGAATTCAAATTCTGTCTCAAACACTAGCTGTGTGACCTTGGGCAAGTCACTTAATCCTGTTTGCCTCAGTTTCCTCATCTGTACAATTAGCTGGAAAAGGAAATGGCAAAGGGCCCTAATATCTTCACCAAGAAAATCCCAAAAGGAGTCAGAGAGTTGAAAATGATTGAACAGCATTTGAATTCAACTATTTTACCATTTCAGGAAAGACCAATTTACTGATAGACCTTTTTCTACTCTGCTTTTATCAATATCAATATGACTAGGAATATCTCTTTATTTGTCCTGTTTGTCCTAATTAAGGTGTTTTGTTACCTGGGGAGGTAACAAGATAACTTGGCCAATGCACTAATGTAGAATATTTAACTGGTTCCTTGGGATCCATCTATTGTCATTTAGGAGAATTTTGTGGAATTGAGTCAAAGGACAGAAAGGCTTAATGAGAGAATAGAGAAAGGTTGTAGCACTCAATTCTTGGACTGGGTAAGGAGCTATTGTAGGGTTCCTGGTTAGCCAGTGAACAGAGGAATAGCTTCAAAGAAAAGTAAGGACTATTAAGCAAAGAACCTGCAGAGTGCCAAGGTCAAATCTTATTTAGCTAAATAGATATTTGACCTAATTGCTGTGATCTGGCTGTTAGAATATCTGTCCTGTAGAACTTAATCATTCTAGAAATTCAGAGAGGGCCTTCTCCTTGTAATTCCTGATAAGATACAAATGGAAAATATGCTACTTGGTTACACCTATCCCTCTCCTTAACTGACTTCAAATTTTTTTTTTTAACAATAGTATATTTTAAACTTTTTATATTCAACTGAATTTGGAAGAAAGGGTGGCATTGTTCCAGGAAAACTGCTATAGTGCCAGCTTATAATGTAAAAGTATTAATAATTTAATCCACTATTGAAATATTAAAATATATAACAATTAATATGTATCAGACCTAATAGAGAACAAACACCTACCCAACTGTGGTTAAATCACTTAATCTAGAACAAACTTACCAGTCAAACCAGTTTTTAAAAAATGAAATCTTCCATTTTTAGGAACAATTAATTGTTCTACAACCCATAGACTTTATTGTAGGATATTTATTGAGAATATCCCAAAATTTCCTCATTCTATTTTATTTGAAAACTCCCTTGACAATGTTTTGCTTTTTGGTGAAACAAATGGGAGGGGAGTCTTTAGATGAGTACCTAGAGAGGCAGGGATCATAAAAATAGTCTTAAAACCATTTTACAGATGCTTGGACATTTGGAATTGAAAGAAAAAGAAAAGAATAATGTACCATATATTTAACACTATTCTTATAGTACTATGATGTGGCACTTAATGCTCCAGGGCCCTAGAGCAAGTGTTACAAATGCAACCAAAGCTCTCATGAAAATGAGCCTCTTAGCAGTGTGTATAAGCTGGTTGCAATGGCCTCAGGAAATCCCCCTAGCTATTCACGTCCTTTTTATCCAGTACATTTTCTGAATTAAAGGGAAACCTCTCTTCACCTCCTTGACCAGAAAAGAGCAGGTATTTACTTTATTACCATGTTCAGTATTTATTCATTTATTTCATCTTAATCATTTTTTTCATTTTCCATTAGACTTATTCATCTTTCTTGGCGTAACTTTAAGAATGTATATTTATATGCAAGTACATATTTATGATTGTGACAATTTTACATGCAAGTTCGTTTAACTTAAAGTATTTTCAGCTACATTTCTAGTACCTAGCACTCCACTCCCACCATATCTGTTATATAGCTTGGCTTGTCTTGAGACAGTAGATGTATTCCTGAAAAATGTTTCATGCAAAGTGAATATTTCTATATAGAATATTGTTTTACACTGACTTCAGTTATATTTGTGGACATATGTTCCCATAGGGGGGAAAATTTATCTATTCCATAGTAATGATAAGACATACCATATTTCAGAAGTTTTTAGAATCTTTTTTGAAGGAACTTCTAATCCAAACCCCACCTGAAAAGAAATCTCTAATATCAATTTTGATGTGAACATTTAAATCCCAGACATTGTAATTAAAATACATAATCAATCAACACATATTTATTAAGTACCTTTTTTGCTACATACTGTTGATATAGTGGGAAAAGCTCTAATACCAGAATCAGTGAGCACAGGTTCATATTTTCGCTTTGACGCTTGCTACTTGAGTGACCTATGAGCAATTGGAGCCTCAATTTTCTCCTCTCCAAAATGAAGAGGTTGGACTCTATAACTTCTGATGGCCCTTCTTGCTTTAGATCTATGATCCTTTAAGATACATTTGCAAAGAATAAAACAATTCCTACTAAAGTAATTGTTATTCTGATGAGAGTCAACAATTATCTCTGTAAGTAGATACAGAATAAATATAAGTGAATAAAAGAAGTTATCTACAAAGTAGTCTGAGATGAAATGCACTAGCAATTGTGGAGAATCAGGAAAGGCTTTGAATAGAAACCTTGCTTGAGTTTCTATTTGAAAGAAGAGAGAGATGCTATGAAGCAGAAGTGAGCAGGAAAGAACTGTATTTCGGTATAAAATGATAAAGAAAGAAGATAGAGTGTTCAGTAGGAGGGAAAGAGAAGCTGGTTTATAGAGATCTAAGAATGCAGTCAGGAAAGTAATATATAATAAAGTTGGAAAGATAGGATGAAACCAAGTTATAAAGAGTTTTAAAATGCATTCAGTTTGGATTTAAGGTAATTTGAGAGGAGACACTGGAGTGTACTGAGTAAGTGAATAATATATCTGCGTTTAAGAAAAATCTCTTTAATAACATGTTATAGGATGGATTACAAAAGGGAGAGACTTGGGGCATGGAGACAAATTGGGAAATTATTGGGATAATCTAGACAAGAAGTGATGGGTACCTGGACCAAGGCAATGTCTGTGTAAGATTGGAAGAGTTGGATTTGGAGGAAACAAAAATGGTTCTCACTGTGACATGCTAAATTTGAAGTCCTACAGTGCAGAACATTTGTTTCAAAATGTTCAACAGGTGATTAATGATGTGAAATGATGCTCAGCAAAGAAACCAGGGTTGGATATATAGATCTTTCAGTCATTTTCATAAAAGTAATAATCAAACCCTTAAGAATTTAAGAGAAAAGAGAAAATGTTGAGAAAGAAAAGAAGAGGGCCCAGGACAGAATCTTGTCGAACATCCATAATTAGGGTGTGTGATCTGGATAAGAAAACCGCAAAGGAGACAGAAGAACATTTAGACAGTTTGGAATGAAACCAGAACTAAGTAGCATTATGAAAACCCCAGAAGAAGAGCATATCTAAGAAGAAAGGGTAGCATATAGTGCCAAATACAGAACATAGATTACAAAGAATGAGGGCTAAAATGGACTGTGAGATTTGGCAACTGAGAGAATATTTGGAGAGAACCATTTCCATTGAGTAATGAAGTCAGAAGTCAGATTGAGTTAGAGAGGAAGAGGAGGGAATAAATACAAGCATCTTTTTCAATGAGCTTGGCTGAAAGGGAGGAGAGCTTAAAGACAATAGCTTGAGGGAAGCAGTAGGTCCTGATGAAGGATTTTTAAGAATGATAAAAATGTGGGCATCTTTGAAAATGAAAAACCATAGATAGAGAGATCCTAAATATTAGAAAGAGGGGAAAGGAATATTGAAGAGGCAGACTACTAGAGAAGAGAGGAAGGAATGGGATTAAACACACAAACACAGAGTGACCCACCTTGTTGTTAGAGACTGGGAGATATTGACAGGGAATAATGAAAGGAAAAGCAGAGAAGATAGAGCTTTCATTGAAGTAATGAAAGAAAGAAGATTCTCTACTTTGGTTGGGGGGTAGGGTAGGAAAAGCTCAAGGACAGAGTGCAAAGTTTAGTAAAGTTTCTGTAGATCCCAGGGACTCACTTAAAGAGGAATAAAATCATTACCCTAACAAAATAAAGGCCCACTTGCAGTTGGATATCATGAATTTATAATATGCCCAGTTTCATGATTTCTTCAACTGGAGCCCATGAGTGTGAGCAATGAAGGTGGATGGTGAGAATAACACAGGATTGAAGTTTGGCAAGGAATGAGTAGTTACAGGATTAGGGAATGAGGAATTGGAGAGTGTAGAGTTGAACTGGTCAGCTATAGGCCAACTGAACATTAATGGTCTGAAAAAAATACAGAGGGGTAGAAGATTATAGATCATAATGAAGGTGGAAGGATACTTTTAGCAGGGATGAGGTACAGCAAGAAGTAAAATGATAAAATGTCATAGTGTGAACAATGGTAATGTGGAGCTTAATAAAACATTTGTAGATAATGGTGAGATCCAAAATGTGACTATCTCTGTATGGAGCTGAGGTGAATTAAGGCATAGAACATATGATTTAAAAATACTTAGCACTTGGAAAGTTAGGGAATTTGAGCTGTTATCATTATGAATATTCAAGTCCCTAGTAAAAGGGCAGAGTTGTTAAAGAAAAAGAAAAGATATGGAACCAAGAGAATTCCTTGAGAGAGTAGGGGAAATGATTTAGGGAACAGTATATAACAAATCACTATAATCTAATATGGGTAGAAAATTTGAATAGAATAAACTTCAAGAAAGTTTGTTGGTTGATAGCAGTAAAGGGCAAGTCTGAAAGTGACAGTGAATAAAACTAAGTCCTCCTCTAGGACCAGTGTGCTGAAAGGTGTAAATGATGATATTGCTGGTACTGGAGAGTATGACTCAGTATGCAGTAACATCAGTGAGAGGGTCAGGTCTCTCTCCGCAAGAGCCTTTATTTGGGAAAAGTGTTCATTATGGATTGAGAATCTCAAAGAATGCAAAAGTGGAAGGTGGCAGAGTAAGTCATGAGTAGAGTAAGTCTGAATAAGATGGAGATGAGAGAATGTGAAGTTGGGGCAATTATAGCAGGAGATCAAGTAATTCAGAGGATGAAACATATGGCTTGAGATTTAATAATAATGCTCCTAGTCAGGAAAGGGACTAGGTTAGAGACAAGTGTATTAGACTTTGATCATTTTTGCTTGCTCTTTCTTTTTTTTTTTATTTTATTTACAGCAATAAGATTAAGTGACTTGCCCAAGGTCATACAGCTAGGCAATTATTAAGTGTCTGAGGCTGGATTTGAACTGAGGGTTTCCTGATTCCAGGGCCAGTGCTCCATCTACCTAGTACCCTCCTGCTTGCTCTTTCTATGTGGGAGGTAGAGAAAAAAAAGAGGACTTGAGATTTGGACTTGGAATATTATTACCACAGTCACAATTAGTTAGGGCATTGTTCCTTCAAATTATTCAGCCAAAAGACACTATATACAGATGAATTTTAGATTAATAGATAATAACTTGCATGACAATTGTAAAGGTATCACAATCAACTTATATAGGGAAGGGGCAGCTAGGTGGCATTGTAGCTTAAGTGCCAGGTCTGGAATCAAGGAGATCTGTGTTTAAATCTAGTCTCAGACACTAGCTGTGTGATTCTGGGCAAGTCACTTTCCCCTGTTGGCCTCAATTTCCTTATCTGTAAAATGAGCTGGAAAAAGAAATGGTAAACTACTCCAGTATCTTTGACCCAAAAATAAAGTCATGAAAAGTTGTACATGACCAAAACAACTGAACAACAATAATATTGGAAAGACCATGATCATTTATTGACTTAATGATTTATTGATAGGAAAGAGATTCTAAATTCTTAATATTTAATTAGGAAAAAAAATTTATAATATTGAATGATCCAGATTGGATCTTTGAAGATAAATTCCCCAATAGCTCCAACTTTGATGAATATTGAAAAACATCTCATGTTTGAATTTGTTCTCTGCTGTGCTGTATTAAGCATTTAAATCTGACTTAACCTTCCCTGTGTAACAGTGTATAGAGTGATGTTGTCAGGTACAAAACTGGAGCAGTTTTCTTCTTCATAGCTGATATGATACTTAATATCATTCATGAAATACATGATTGAAAGAGATAAACCCATCATTTATTGAGAATAAGGAATGACCAACAAATGACTTGGTTATTGGACTGGTACTCAAGAAATACAAAAATACCTATAGAAAGGCCCTCCAATATATGAGTAAATCTTCTATGGAAAACCTGTGAGATAAAATGGACAAGAATTGCATAGGCTGAGAAAGTGCAAATGGGTTATAATAAATACTAAAAGAGGGAATACTCATATTGATGAAATCCAATAATATCCTGAAATCTATAGCCAGTGCTCTTTTAAGATCATTTGGACCTCCTAAGAGATCAAAGAAGATATTTATACAAAATAATATATTTATCAGCACCTTGTTCTTGATTCTTTTAAAGGTTTGTACGCCTAGGAAATGTACATTAAACTAAGGAACAAACTTGACCTAGAGTATGATGCCAAAGCTTAAATGATTAGGATTATGGTACCCAACTAAAGATTTTTATAATAAGCTTCCACGGTGCAGTTTAATAGTGTTCTTTTAAAATTCCTGTCTTTGTTGTAGATAAGTGATAAATACTAAAAAAAAAAAAAAATTAAATGTAGTAGTTGCTCCTTAGTTATACATTCTATGCTACTACCACAGATCAAAACATATAAAGTATTGAATAGTAAAACCATTGTTTTTAGTTGACTATAACTGCCTAGTACAGAACTTTTATTCAGGCATCTTTGTGTACTTTTTCCCCTTCTACATATAGAGAGAAATGAGAAAAGGACACAAGATTTCAAAAATGCCATTAAATGTACTGTCAAGAGGAAAAGCAAGTTCCAACTATATATTTTTTTCTGGCACAATCTTGGTTTTCTAACCTGAACCAGCTACTGTACAACAAAGACAGCCATGAATTCTCAGTATTATAATGTCATCTTAGGTTACATCATAGAAGTATACTTGATTTCTAACATTTGTCAGAAGAAAGGATAAGTGAAAAGATCTTAAGAATTTCTATCCTGTATTTGAAATCAATTGCATGCCTGGATTTGGAAAATGATAAGTAGCTTTGGTTGCCATGAATTTCAGATACCTAGAAAGCCAAGAAAATTCTAACTATATTCTATGGTTTAATCTGCCTGTATCAGAATCTAGCTTTGCCCTGATGGAATGATGCAGTTTTCATAATAAACCAACTTATATTAAATCTTTCTGTCAACCGTTCAGAAATTAGATATGGGACTTTATTTTTAAACTTTATAAATAGAACAAGCATTGACCAGAGAGTCAGAAGACCTGAATTCTAGGCTCAGTTCTGCCATTAATTTTCTCTGTGACCTTGAGTAAGTTACTTCCTCTGTCTGACCTTTAGTCTCAACTCTAAAAGGAAGGACTGGTCAGATGAACTCTAAAGATCCTTTTGAAATTCTAGTATTCCACAAATCTGTGATTCAAAACTTTCAGATTCAAAAAACTACAAACTTCATCATAGATATTTCAACAGTTTGTTCTTCTAGAAGTTTCTATGTGCTTATGTCTATCTTAAAAAATACAAAAAGATTGCCTAGCTGTGTGACCTTGGACAAGTGACTTAACTCCATTGCCTTAAATAAATAACATTTTAAAAAACTATGAAAGACATAAAATGATTAGAGTTACTTTATACCCATCCTTGTGAATTGATGGTAAGATATGTCATGTAAATTCTATATACAGTAGAGATTTTTACTGGACAGATAGCATCCAAACTTTCATATTGCCATATTGTCCAATATGAACTCATGCTCAAAAACATAAATACTTACAAGAAACTAGCAAAATTAATGTAGTACTACCTCATTATCAATCTTTGAACAAATCTTAAAAATCCATGAAGTTTCCTCCACGCTAATTTTTGATTGTTAGGAATGGACCTAACACATTGAATTTTTTGCAAAGTTCCATCAACATTACCCAGGAGACATACTTAGTATGAAATGTCAAGGCAAAAACAACTAAAAGCTTGGTCTTAGATCATAGACAGCTGACCTGTGCGAACATATCTATTCCACTGCCATTTTGCCAATTATGATGTATTCAGCAAGTGAATGATGGTAGGATACTTTAGGAACTGCATGTTCTTCTATGCTATATGTCATATTATAGCAAAGCAATCTCAGAGTCTCAGAACAAAAGAAAATTCTTAAGGCCAACATGAAATATGGTTTCAAGCAATTTGCTGAGGGTAATGAGAGGCAAGAAATGGCCCCAAACTAAACAAATAAATACACATACTATATACATATATATATATATATATATATCCTTTTGGAATGAAGATATTGTTCAGTAGACTATACCACCTATTCAGCCTTCTATCATCTCCACAGGGAGAATAGTCTTCCACCTGAAAGATTTTCAGACATCATTAATTTCGTCATTTCATTATCATTTCAGACATGTTC
Source organism: Macrotis lagotis (assembly GCF_037893015.1). NCBI lineage: Eukaryota > Metazoa > Chordata > Mammalia > Peramelemorphia > Peramelidae > Macrotis > Macrotis lagotis. The sequence goes on along the minus strand of NC_133658.1, from coordinate 565,663,198 downwards.
CTTCTTATTAGGAAGAACTAAAGCCCAAGGTAAGAAAAAAAAGACAAAATATAGTGTCTATATAATTTAAATGAGTTCAACTCTCTAGTTCCAAATGAATTTATTATATTTTCAATCAAAAGTACTTATTGAATATCTACTATGTAGAAGGAAATATGATAGAAATTTTGGAGGGTGTCAAAAATGAGTAAGTCATAATCCCAGTGATTGTGGACCTACAACTGAGGATCTTATCTATTAAGGCAGATAAGACAAGTACAGTTTTTCAATACTTTTAGAATCTATGATGTTGTTGTTGTTGTTGTTTTTGTTGTGTGTGTGTGTGTATATATATATATTTGTATGTATATATATATATATATATATATGTATATATATATATATATATCATAATCCTGAGGACTTTCTTCGACAGTCATTGGGAAATGCTATTGCCACAAACATCATCACCCTGTGGTTAGTCAGGTAAATAATAAATGTCTCTGAACTAGTTCAACCGATCTCTGGACAGTTCATCCATACCTGAATCCTTTCTGGTTGACAGCTTCCAGAGGTGGTGCTGGCATAGGCTTTGAAAGACCAAAATCACAGGCACATGTCATATCCAGGTCAGATGTCATGAAGCAGTAGGACTTTAGTGACAAGCATTCAAAACAGTTATAATAATACAAAGTAGAGTGTGATAAGTATCATAAAAAGGTACAAAGTACTATGGAATATAGAAAAAGGAGAGTGTATTTCAGTAGCCTTGAATGACAGTCAAAATCAACAAAATTTAACAGTGGTAAATGTCAAGTCCCTATATCTACCTTAAAAATAACATAATTTCTACAGATATCTGACTTTTTTAAGTTATATTTTCATTTTCAATTATTAAGCATATTCCATCTCCACTGGGACAAAAAAGAAATATAAAAATACTTGTTTAAAAAAACCACTTGATGGAGGTGGGTGGGCAAACAGAGCCAAGATGTTGGCATGAAGGCAGGAATTCCCAGAAACTCGTTCCCCAAAAAACTCCAAAAGTGCTCAAATTATGACTCTAGCAAAAATTTGGAAGGGCAGAACCCACACAAGGACTGGATGTTACAATTTCCCAGTCCAAGACAACTTAGAAATTCTGCAGGAAAGGTTGTTTCACTGGACTGGGGGTTGGAAAGAGCCACAGTGCAGTGCAGGCAAAGAGCAGCAAAGCCAGGCCAGGTGCCTGGGTCTGTGGCAGAGGGGTCAGTTTCCAGAACTCTTGGCCCAGGGATTACCAGGGGCAGCTAGAAGGGGTGGTGAGAGACCTCTGCACACCAGAGTGGAGCACCAGCTTCAGAGCAGCCCTGCAGTGACAACCTGCAGTGAGAATCAGCAGAGCCACCCAGCACTTCCAGACCTCCCAGCCCATAGATGGTAAGGGAGTTGGGGAGACTACAGAGGTCTCTCTCTCTCTCTCTCTCTCTCTCTCTCTCTCTCTCTGCTGTCCTTGGAGCAAAACTCTGCTGTTTGCTGACACTCAGAATCAGGTTTCAGTTTGGGCTTCCATACTACCATAGCCATACAGGGATCCTCCTTACAGTTCTAGGGCAGAGGGTAGGGCCTGTGGTCAACCACATACCAGGGCACAGGTAAGAGAGCAATCAGAGCCTCTCATAAGACCTTGAAGGAATTAAGGTCCCTGTGGATTGTCCCCCAAATCCCCAAGTGTGGTAAATCAGTCATAGGCTGAGGAAATGAGCAAACAGAAAAAGAAAAATCTGACCATTGAAAATTAGTTTGGTCCCATGGAAGAACAAAATATAGATGCAGAATATAACAAATTTGAAGCTTCTGTATCCAAAAACCTCCAAGAGAAATAGAAAATGGGCTCAGGCTATGGATGAGCTCAAAAAATACTTTAAAAAGCAATTAAGGGAGGTAGAAGAAAAATTGGGATCAGAAATGAGAGCAATGCAGATAAATAATGAAAGCCAAATCAATAGCTTGGTGAAAGAAATGCAAAAGAATACTGAAGAAAATAATATGTTAAAAATCAGTTTAGGCCAAATGGAAAAAGCAGCCCAAAAGGCAGAATTGACCTTCTGGAAAAGGAGTTATGAAAGCTCTCTGAAGAAAATAATTCCTTCAAATGCAGAATGGAACTAAGGGAAACTGTTGACCTTTGTGAGAAATCAGGAAGAAATAAAACTATATTAAAAATTAGAAAAAATATGAAATATCTCATTAGAAAAATAACTGACCTCGAAAACAGATCCAGGAGAGATCATTTTAAAATTATTGGGATACCTGAAAGTCATGACCAGGAAAAGAGCCTAGACTTCATTTTTCAAGAAATAATACAACAAAATTACCCTGAGATCCTAGAAGCAGAGGGTAAAATAGAAAGAGGGAATTCACCAATCACCTCCTGAAAGAGATCCCAAAAGAAAAACTTCCAGGAATATTATAATCAAATTCCAAATCTCCCAAGTCAAAGAGAAAATACTAAAAGTGTCCAGAAGCAAACAATTCAACTACTTTGGCTCTATAGTCAGGATTACACAGGATCTGGCAGTATATATATTAAGGGCTCATAGGGCTTGGTATATGATATTCCAGAAGGCAACAGATCTTGGTTTACAACCGAGAATCAACTACCTAGGAAAACTGAACATCCTCTTTCTAGGGGAAAAGATGGACTTTCAATGAAAAAGGGGACTTTCAAAGTTACCTATTGAAACAACCAGAGCTGAATAGAAAGTTTGATTTCCAAGTACAGGACTCAGGTAAACCATAGAGGGGGTGAATGAGAAAGACTAATTATGAGGAAATTAATGATGTTGAACTGTTTGTATTCCTGCATGGGAAAAAGATACTGATAAATAAACTTCCTTATTTATAAGGGCAGTTAGAAAGAGCATATATAGACAAGACACAGGAAGGAGCTGAATATAATGGTATAATATAGTAAAAATATGGAGTCAATGGGTGATAAAGGATAAGTACTGGGAGGAAGAGAAAGGAGAGGTAGAAGGGACTAAGATATTTCACATGAGAGTCAAGAAAAAGCTTTTACAATGGAGTGCAATGGGGGAAGATGAGGGGGAATGAGTGAGCCTTCATTCTCATCAGAGGAAATAACATACACAATAGGGTATAGAAATTTATCTTACCCTAGAGAACAATGAGAGGATAGGGATGGGATAAGGGGGATTAGGGGGAAGGAAGGGGGGAGTAGGTGATAGAAGAGAGGGAAGATCATGGGAGAGTGTACTCAGATATAACACACTTCTGAAAAGTGACAGGATGAAAGGAGAGAGAGAGAGAGAGAGAGAGAGAGAGAGAGAGAGAGAGAGAGAGAGAGAGAGAGAGAGAGAGAGAATAGAATAAATGAGAGTGGAGAGGAATAGAGTGGAGAGAAATATAGCTAGTAATAGCAACTGTGGGAAAAAATATTGAAGCAACTTCTCTGGTGGACTGAAGAAAATAACTCTTTCAAATGCAGAATGGAACTAAGGGAAGCTGATAACTTTGCGAGAACTATAGTTATAAAAACTATTAGATAAAGGCAACTCACCCCAGAGACAGAGCCATTGGAATCTGAACACAGACTAAAGTACATTTTTTTCTCTCTTACTATTCTTGAGGTTTCTCCTCTTCTTATTGGGGTGGGGGGGACTTATGTTTACTCTCACAATAAAATTATTGTAATAATATGAAATAAATAAACCAAAAAAATGAAAAAAAACACTTGATCAAACAAAACAGATTTCCATATTGACCATATCCAAACATGTTGTGTCCTCTTGCTTAATAGTCTATCATCTGTGTGTTGTGAGGTGGACAGCACATCTTATTTTTGGGCCTCTGGACTTATGATTGATCACTGGATTGATCAGAAATACTATCTTTGGAAGAAAAAATTAGACTTATTCTGCGTAATCTTAGGTCTACTAATAGTGGAAGTGATAGGAAGAAAGAAAGAAAAAAGAAAAGAAAGATGGAGAGAAGGAAGGAAGGAAGGAAGAATAGAAGAAAGGGGAGGGGAGGAGAGAGGAAGGAAGAACCTTAAAATAACTAAGCAATTAAAAATAAATAATAAATAAGCATTAAAAAACCATTCCATATAGTATATCTCCTTCTGCATCATGAGTTCATCACTTTTCTTATCACCAAAAAAGATTTCAAAAGTAAGGCATATTATGTCATACTCTGAATTATAGCATTTTATTATTATGGCAGATAGCTTGTTTCATCAGAGGTCTTGATGATTTATACTTGGTCTTTGCACTGATCAGAGCTCTTAAGCCTTTTCAAAATTGTTTTTTCTTTAAAATGCTGATAATATGCACAAAACTACTGATTTTGTTTATTTCACTCTATATTGTTCATATGTCTTCACAGTTTTCTCTGAAAATAACACTGTGTTATTTTTTATAGAGCATTAATATTACTCTATAGCAATAGAACCCAATTTTTTCAGTCTTTCCCCAGTAGGTAGATACCTTCTTTAATTCTAAGTCTTTGACACTATCAAAAGAGTGGCTATAAATATTTTTGTACGTATAAGTTCTTTCTTTGATCCCTTTGGGTTATAGTCTTAAGTAGGTATTGATAACATTGAATCAAAGAATATGTATACTTTAGTGACTTTTATGTTTAGTTCCAAATTGTTTTCCATAATGACTAAGCCAATTCATAACTCCACCAGATGTACATTATTAGTGTGACTGTTTTCCCACAGTCTCTCCAACAACTACCATTTTCCTTTTGTCATTTTTGTCAGTCTGATGGGTATAAAATATTACTTCAGGGTCATTTTTATTTGTATTTCTGCACTTGAAACAGTTGACTTAAAAGATGTCTTCAGTCACTTCCAGCTCTCAGAACTTATTAAATACACTGTATTATATTATGTTTTATATAGACATCTGAATAACATCATGTATTGTGTATATATATATATATATATAAAATATATATTATATCTTGTTATATGTGCATATGGTTCTATTACTTTGGGTCATCTGAATTAAAGGTGAAGAACTACTTTATTATATCATAAAGACAATTATGATAGTAATTTTTGTACCAACTTTCTTTGTATTCCTACAGTTTTCCTTTATGTTTTTAAATTATCATTCAGAAAGACCTGACTCAACAATAGTTCTGAGGAATGTATCCAAAAGAGAAATCACAACTGCCAGTAATAATTCTTTTTCTCTCTTAACTCTTCTATATGCTATCTAATAAAATCTCTTGGTTTTAAGTTTCAATTTGCTAGATTTAGTCTAGTATTCTGTCCCCTTTTAAATATTGGAAAATTGAGACTGAGAAGGACTAAATTGCAGTTTTTTTGTGTGAGCAAAGAGAATCAGTTGTTCTTGCTTCCAGCTAATTTAAATTATCTTTACCATCATAGGTATAAGTGATTCTGGACAATAAATGAAATATGCCAAGCATAGACTTTGTTCCCAGGAGCTTTAGGGTTTCATGTTATGAATGCTCTGTTTATAAACAATACCATACAGGACAATCAAAGGTTGACTTGCAGTCATTATCAGGAGAGCCAGGGGTTGGTATTCATTAATTAATACCCTTTTCCAGGCAAAAGGGCATGGGTGTTGGTACTGAGAAGGAGATTGGATGAGATTGATGCTCAGACTTCTTAGAGCATTGGGGACCATCTCAGAAACACCAACTTTAAGAAATAATTTTCAGAGAACTGCAAAGAGTCATTTGAATGAAGTTCATATGAAGAAAGGCTTTTGGAGTTAAACCAAAAAAAAAGGTGCTTCAAAACTAGTCAATAATGCCATATTTTGAATTATAGTATTTTATTGTAATTTGCAAAATATGCATATACTTTTGAATGAAAGCTGAGGTTTAATAAGCCTCATTCTTAGTAAATAAATTAACCCTTTATTCTTCTCTTTATAGTATTTCCTTCATTTTCTGATTTGATATTACAAATTTTCAGTAGAAAAGATAAATAACTCATGCTTTCCCCTGGTTGTAAATAAGTATTTTTTCAAGCAAAGTATTTAGTCATTATGGAAAACAATTTGGAACTAAACAGAAAAGTCACTAAAGTATACATATTCTTTGATTTAATGTTATCAATACCTACTTAAGACTATAACCCAAAGGGATCAAAGAAAGAACTTATACGTACAAAAAATATTTATAGCCACTCTTTTGATAGTGTCAACTATGATAGTGTCAACAAAATAGCTTTCTTTTGATTCTCTGTTAGAAATCCTTAGTTTCTTCTTTAAGAAAAGGTTTAAGAAACTCCATAATGATTCTAATGCTATGGTTTTTGGCTACACAATGCCGAAAGAGTTGGTTGAAGACAGGAAATGTTTTGTCTACCTAACAACAAATGTCTGTATGATTGACTGAATTCTTCACTTTTCTACCATATATCTTTGGCATAATTTAGGTAGAGTCTTTGTTTTAGAGTGCCATTGTTTTTCTGTGGAAGGGATTAGTTTATTTTTGTTTATAATTTTTACCAAAATTTCCTAATTAGGTTTATTAAACAACTTACTTTTTCCTTCTTTTGTAGTAATAAGAGTACTAAGTAAGAAAAGAAAATGGTTTTCAAGCAAACTGGATTACTAAACATTCTGAAGATTATTAGTTGAAACAGTTATTCAGTTCTGCACTTATTCTTGACTTCTTACCTTAAGAACCTATGGTTTTCAGTGCTGATTTTTGTACTAAAAACTATATACAGTACTAAAAGAAAACCAGCTTACCAGGAGATCAAGCTTGAGATATCTGCCTATTATATTAAGAACCAATATTAGTCCCAAGGAAATGGTCTAGAAATGTGTTCCTTTGATAAATGATTAACAAAGACTTAGATTTAGATTGTTGCCTTTCTTTAATTTACAAATATTCTCAATAATTATGCAAGTTTCAGACATGATTGTGTGTATGTGTATGTACATATGCTTTGAAAACATACACAAACATTTATGACAGGAAATGAAGAATGCCATATTCGGGAAAAAATTAAAGAGACATGATGTAATTATCCAAACTGGAATTAAGCCAACTAATAACCCATATGTTAACACTACCCTCATAGTGCTAAAAACACCATCAAATATATAACTGCTCTGGGTGATCACAACCATCCCTTTTCATGTTATTCATTTTTCAGCAGCGGAGTACCTTATATATTGGGTCATACATTCACATTTATGCAACTGAAGAGCAAGATAATCCTTGATGATTCGACAAAATATTTTCTATTCCTTAAAACTAAAATTAAAATACTGTGGATGAAGCATATGATCCTTGAAGTTTGGGGCAATCTTGAGTTTTGAATTTTATAATTCTTTCCTCTTGCCCTTGGAAAAGGTGTATTCTATTTATGTATCTGGTTCCACTTTGTCTATGGAGAACAAGTATAAAGTTGTACTTCTTTAAATGTAGCATCCACCTGGAATTTTCATGGACCAGATATGTATTTGCAGCAAACTTCTCACCTGTTATATCCTCTATTGAAGCTACATTAAGATTTAGGTTGCATTTTCCCCACAAATGCTTTAACTATTTTTGTTGTTCAGAATGAACTGAATTTTGCTTTAGTCATGTCATTTCCACTGTTGAATATATATTGATTTGTTCATAATCCACATTGCTATGACTTTAACTCTTCCTAGATTGCCCTTTGAGCATATTCCTAGTGGCCCAGCTTTTCGAATTTTTCCCCCTTCTCTTCCTGAGAAACAATTTAATTGTTGTAGCATTGCTGAGAGACATTTCTTTCTCTTTTTTTATGTACCATAATTCTTGTCCTAGGAAAAAGAACTTAATCTTTCCAATTTCTAATAACACCAGGTGACCCACTTTCTTTACTAAAGCAAGTTGTACCTTGTAAACCCTCTCCTTCATGCTCCCATCTTTTTAAAATTGAGCTTTTAGTTAGTTCTTCTCAGGAAGAGAATCCTGACTGAAAAATTGTCACATGGACCAAGGAAGATAACTTTAAATTCATGGTACTCTATTAGCTTTTTAGCCATTGACATATAAGAAAAGTTGCCCATAGACACAATCTTCTTGTCAGTGATTTAAGACTAAAGGATTAACTCTTTCACCCTACAATGTTCCTATACTTTAGAAATTAGCATGTGTGAGAAATCCATATCTTTTCAAATGATGACATAGAGTAGATGTTCATTGAGTGGATTAAGAGCTCTGAGTGACACCATTATAGTTCACCAACCTGGGCTAGTTTGGAATGAAATGCAAAATGTACATCTCTAAAAGCAGTAAGATCCTTTGGTCTAACCAATTTGCTCCAGAATATGACTCATGAGGCTTAATTCTCTACTACCAAAGTCTAAATAAAAAGAAAGTCATTCCTCTCAACTACTTTGACATCTTGAAGTGAAGTAAGAGATAATGATTTGGGGGCTAATTTGCAGTATTGATAAAATCTGTCTGGGGCAACTGTCCCATCCTTATTGAGGCAAGGGTGGTGATTCCCCTGCCTTTTGACTTGCAGAGTTGAGAATTTCAATAGTACAAAATGACAAAATGAGAAATCACTGAAGTAGAGTCAGGAGACTTAGGTTCTAGACTAAACGCTTGAAATGGGTTTGTTTCTTTGGTCAAGTTGCTTCATATCTCTAAACCTGTTTCATCATCA